>NC_133290.1:2352483-2636279 GCF_005239225.2 Populus alba | reverse complement strand
CCTCAGAGAGATATATCAGGAGACAAGCAACTCGGTGGGAGAGTTGAGTGGTTGGACTTGTTGGCTATTTAGGGTTGATGTATTCCAAAGGTAAAAACATCCAAGAATCAGTGTGATACAAACACAAATCAAAAATAAGAACAGTGGCTAAAAGTAAATCGGAGCTGATAATTTAATAACAAAAAGTAGCAAGGCCAGAGACACCTAATCAGCATACTCTTGCTGTTACCGAGCACAAAATCTGACAGTATAAGAAAGGAAATCAACATTGCAAGGAATAATCTAAAGCTGTTCACAAACCAAGCAAAAGTTTTCTTTTCTCTATAAATTAATTTAAGAAATGATAAGAAAAATGAATTGTGTATGCATCATTACAGCTAGTAATATTATATCGCCAATGTGGTGATTGCCTAGCATATGTATTAAAATCCATAGAATTTGCTATAATTCCTATAATATGCCTTCTGTGCACACAAATCATTGATGATCAAAAGGCATCTATAAAATCGGAGCTATGATTCTCAAATCTGAAAAAAAGCAGAAGAAGGTTGTCATCGGCCTGTGTTGAGTATCCTGCATATTTGCTTGGAAACAAATAAAGGCAACTAGTGCAATGTGTATAAGAGCTACCGATAACGGAAGCGGAAGGACTGGACAGATATCTAAAAGCACTTACGGGTGAAAGCAAATATAAATGCCGAGACAACAGATATCAGGAGTGTAAACTTTAATTCTTAATAAAAATTTAATCAATTGATACACAGATCATTTTTATGTTAATTGAAACCGAACTAGAGCTTTTCATGTATACGGTAATGATATAAGCAGCCACAAAAAGGGGAGGGGAAGATGGTAAGAAAAATACAAAAGAAAGAAAGGGGCGAGGGGGATGTGTGTTCAAACCTTGACCCATATTGAGAGGCCTCTGGCCCTTTCGCTTGTCTGGGTGACTGGCGTGGGCGACTCGTTATGAAATAAGTAAGAATAAGAATGTCATTGCTACATATTCCTATGGTCCACGATGTAGATGCTTAGTGTGGCAGCCTAAGCCATGGCGAAGTAGAAAATCTCAAAACTCTGCATAAGTAAAGTGCATTCACCGGTCGGATTTAGGGAGATTTCAACTGTTGATTCTGCCCATCTATCAAGCTTATCTGTCGTCGGAGTTTTTGCCTATATGAGCTTGCACCTAACACATTGAATCCAAACTGTCAAAGAATAGCTTTACAGTTTTCCCATGCAAAATGTGACTCATGGGAATTAGTGAATTAAAAAACACGCTGGCTAAAATGCTTAAAGAACATAGAATTCCAACAGCTCTTAAATGTTCAAACATAAAATAACCCATCCATCAATGATGGAAAAAGTTGGGGTTCAATCAATTCCAATTTATTTTTTCAATTCAATTTTAAATAAACAAAAAAGGACAGCAGTTCAGCACAATCTGAATAAGAAATTGTTAGAGTAAGAAAGCAATGGATGGCAAGAAATATTCTCTATATGTTTGCTTCAAGGACTAAGTTTCTGATCCGCAGAAAAAAGGTTATTAATTAGCTTAGTGAAAATTGTCTGTGACTGAGAAACTATAGAGGTTATCAAAAATAAATTTACTATTGCTCGCCAACTACTTAGAAGTTCAGGAAATTGTTAGACTTCTAAGATAACCATATATCTGAATTATGCTTTCTTTTCCCCACTAATTCCCAGCTCCTACAAGATCAAAATTTCCATGAGGTATTGATGTACCGGGAGTTCAATGTATTTACTCTGTAGTAGAGAGAGCCATTATTTCGCAGGAAATTAGTGCCCTTGTACTGTTTTTTTTTTTTTTTTTCAATTCCTACTATCCCAGCCAGCCCTGACGTTTTTTTACAAGTTCAAATCCTTCAAACAAGCTAGTCCATTACTATGGCATGTCTTTTACTCCAAGCCACTGTTGAACAAGCATCAAAAGGAAGTGATACTTCGCAAATATCACCACCAAGCGTACATTTTTTAATTCATCGACATAACAGCCCGGAAGCTAGTTCACATACCCCTGCTTGCTTTATTATATTCTATGCTTTCCTCTAATTATTTTTTGTCTATAAGAAAAGAGAGAAAGAAAGAAATTCTTTTCTGACCTGCTGACGAGCTGGCGGCAAAGCTGTAAGTAGCTCGTACTGGCTTCAGAAGAAATATAAACACAGGGAGATAGAGGATGATCTTTAGTGTCACCCCAACCTCTTCCTTTTACTTGTATCTTCAACTGGCCACTGTAAGAAAACAGAAAGTTAATTTATTCATCCAAAGCAAGGTGAAGAGCATTTACTGGTCAGTAAGACAGCTAAAATAAGACCAGGAGGAGGCAAAAGTAAAACCAGCAGGTAATCTGGGCAAGTTTACGGATTGTTCTGGATGGGGCTCTGTATGCGAGCTAAGAAACCTTCTGAAGGCTCAGGGAATAGTAAATCTCATCGTATGATTCTACAACAACTGGTTCTTCTTCATTGACAAGGAGCCAGATTCATCTTCTGGGGTACAACTTCAAGTGATGATATCTGTAAAAACCTTAAGGCCTTCAACAATGCAATTCTAAAATTTGAAACCAATTTTAAACTTTTCATTATATTAGAAAGCACAATATTTTTTGGTTCTAACTGACTAGAATTCATTCAATTGAATCACCGACCACAATACACTGTTCATACCACATATTTCCCACTCTCAGCAGCGCAATCACAGTCATTAAACTGGAAATCAAGTTCAGTTTAAGATGTTCGGATCAACACTATTTTGATTATTCCCAAACACGTGATTGGACAAAGGAACATTTGGTTTAAGCTACATGACACTAATACCTTGCAGCTGATCAATCGACCATGTCCAAGGAGACAAACACAAGTACACACTTTCGTTCTAAATTCCCACATTTCAATCTGAACTGCGATTGGTCGAGAAACTCCCATATCTTTTGACATGTAACTGAGCAATCTCCACCTCATATGGCAATGGTCCTCCTCTCTCTCTCTCTCTACACACAACACACACACACATAAATTATGCTATGGTGAAAAAGGGAGGTGCCAAATATGAAGCTGAGTGGGAGTTAATTTACATTATATATGGGCTCTATCATAACATTTCCCATAATTTTTACAGCAGTTCATTTTTAGATTGTATGTCGCTGGACTGGTGCGGAGCTGGCAAGGTAAAACTGACTGGTCTAACGGCGCGTTAGGACAGAAGTGCCAGGAAAATGTCGGCAAGAAGATACGAGTTACCAATGACACACAGAAATTCTTGTTACAAAATCAATCTGGCCAGGTCACTAGGTTCTGAAAACATTTTTACACAGAAATCAGAACCACATAATAGAAGACGAAGGAACTCACAAGTTCAAAGGCTTATCACAAGACATCACTGTGGAAATACAGAGTAATGGCAATCTCAATTCACCCCCGAGCCTGCTTCTGATAACTCAAAAGGTGGTGGCCTCGATGACTCTTGTAGGATTATTGAAGCTAGAATGAAGCTGAAAAAACAGCTCGTTTTATTACTACACACAGATCCTCATTTGGTGCACCACGTACATATACAGTGCCACTTATGAGATTGATACCTGATTAACAGAATATTGAAATCATGATCAAGCACACAACAGACAAAGAATGGGCCATTATCCGGAAGAGTTATTTAACAACTTACTCGTTTGCCTTTTTGCCAAGCCAGAATGCTATGTTGCCGTAAGGACTATTGGAAGGCTAATCTCAACATCTTTGAGCTTCTTATTCAAAATCTGTGCCAGACCCATGTACGATAACACAAAGAAAGTAACAGAACTACACAGCAATGGCCTCATGATTCCTAGTTTATTATTGGGTCAAGTATAATGATTTAAACAACACGATCAAGCATGCACTCAAAACCAAATACATTAACATAAACCACCCAAAATTCACGACCATCGACACAACACCCAATTGAGATAAAAGTTAAAACAACAAAGTTTAATAGCAGGCTGGGATAAAAAAACAGCCTTTGGTTTCTTTATTAGTAAGATCATGTTAAGTTTAAGAGGAATAAGCAACCTGTCATATCACTATTAGCAATAAAATCTGACACTAACATCTCCTATCAACACTCAACCAGTCATAGAAAACAGAGCTTTTGACAGGGTTCCAAAAGAACCTGCTTTCTAAGAAAACAAATTGATTGCACGCTTTCTAGGAATCTATTAATAAATGTATAAGACTGGGAAACCAAAAGAATACACAGGATGCGTCAATTGTACTACAATCAAACCCAGATCGTAGCCAAAATTACTCACGAGCTAAATAGTAAACACGAGCAGCAGATCACAAAGACAGGAGTTACAAGAATTTGGTTAAGTTGAAAAAGTACAGTTGAAGAACAAACAATTTTGAGCTTTTTTTTTTCGCAACAAACTGCAATAAAATTGTACAACCTAACAAATCCTTTCCACACTAAAAAAAAAACCAATCATATTAGAGTGACTAGAAAACACGCGAGAGCACTTTTATGGTGATTGTAAATTAATGAAGAGGGTTTCAATGTTTAGGCATCGCTTTCATAAAAACAAGTTTTACCTTTCTGGGCTCAATTAGGCAGTTTAACGGATCCACTATGTATGCAGTAATATAACTTGGATAGGCTGTATCAAAGAAGAGTCAGAGATAATTAAAACAAAAAAAAAAAAATCAGATTCGATCATGATGATGGAAGGCTATAGAGCCCGCGTAATTAAGCATGCATATCAGAAAAGATCAAATCTTTGTCAAGATTTGGGGGGAGGGATTAGGGCTTGAAAAACTCAGCATCAGAGATCCAGGGATTCATGAGCACGAATGGAGATAGTGGCGAGGAGTAGAGGCTGGCGGATCATAGTGCGGAAAAACATGGTTTCATTGAATCGAAGAGTCAGTGGTTGTAGAGTCCAAAAATAGGAGTGAATTTGGGAGACATAAGACAGAGAAAAAGTAGTTGGTAAGCCAGATGACAGCTTAGTAGTAGTGTACTAGGTTGGTATTGATCAGTCTGAGGGGAATTGAGTTAGCGAAGGCAGAAGGCGGGAACGAGAGAGGTCGAGAGCGATCGGAGAATCAGTTAGCGGTTGGGGTTATTGCTCATAGATGAATTAAAACATAAGATTCTATAATTTGATAACTGACGATGTGTGGTGATGACAGGTACATCGACTGCTTTTCTGTAGTGCAATGGCGACGCATGATTTAGCTGTGTCACTCTGATCATCAGAAGAAAAGATGAGTAAGGAATATGGTTATAGCTGAACAACTATAGTTTCAAAGACAGGAATGATCTTGGACCGTTCTTTTTATGATGACGATGAACTGTTTGTCATGCCCCTTTAACACCACCTTCTTGTTACTTAATTTCACTACATTGGTGTTGTTGGTTCAATAAAATTAGGTGTTTTGTTTTCGGCTCAGTTACAAGTGATCGATTGGTTGAAGAAATAAGATTGCCTAACTGCAGGTTTTAATTATAAATCTATTCCAGGCAAATCAGATGGAAAAGTATGATGTTAATGAGGGGTAATTTGTCATTATCAAGGAGACATTATTAAGTAAGTTACTAACGAGCCCTTCTTCTAAAGTCGTGGCAAAGTTTGATCTGGTGGTTTTTACAACTGTATGTTAATGTAGTGTATCTGATTCTTAAGTCAATGTTGGCTTGTTGGAATCGGGGAGACAAAAATGAGGAGGATTTGTTTCCAAACCTGAACATAATTTTTGAAGGCATGGTGACATCATAAACTAATTTAATAAAATTAATTTTCTATATGTCTAACTCTAATCAAATTTATAGGCATAGTAATTGATTTGAACAAATATTATTACTAATATTATCTTAATCTAATCTTATTTTACGTGTATTTTTTTTAATTAGTGTGGGTTGTCCGGACTAACTTGTAATATACTTCGATTAATTCAAACATGCCATTATAAGTTAAAGATCATGCAAGTCTCCAATGGCTTCTGATTGATCTATAAGGTACTACAAACTGGTGACCTCTAAGAAACAGAACTTACAACATCATCAAAGTTGAGCTACACTTGCCGAGAATCATCGTTATCAACAATTACCATTCTGAAAAAATGGAAGAGAAAGTATATGAGATTAATTATTTCAAAAATAATGAGATAAAATAATGGTATAATCATGAGAGGAATATCTTGCGTATTAAATGAGAATTGATTCATTAAAGAGTGGTGTTTCGAAGATTATTAAAATGTTGAGATTTTCCAAGATAAAATTATTCTCAGATAAATGGATTGGGAATTAGTATAGATTTGGATATTAGAAATGATGAAAAAAATATATATTGTAGAGATTTATACTTTTATATTTATGTAGTAAATATGATTTTTTTATGCATTTTTTGTTTTTGGTCCATGGAATTATTAAACTTGTCGTTGTTATTATTTCTTACTATATGTGTATATGTCTAATTATATTAATTTTTTGTCAGGTCTCATAGGTCATGGTCATGAGTGATTTAGTTTTAGTTATTTTTTGGTATTTTGGCCATGTAATTATTTTGAAAATTAAGAGACTTATCTCCATAAACTTGAAATGTAATTATTCAAACCAAGCTAAAAGTATTTTTTTTTTTTGGAGGATGTATGACTTTGATATAATTTTGTAACTAAGGTATCTAATTTAAGCCACGGTGCATATTTATAGTAGAATAGTGAATCCTTCACTTAAGTTACATTATATGGTGTTATTATGCACAATATAGTTTATATGATATTATGTAACAATCTAATTATGCATTGTTGTTTTATGAACTTGAAATTGTATGATGTTATTGAATAAGATGTGTTGTGTTGATGATGACGAGTTGGATTTAGATCTAGGATGATTGGATCAAGTTGTGAAATGAAATTGGAAATATAATATGATTTTTTCGATAACTGGGGACCTTCTGATATAGAGGAGACTCCGCTGAAAATCTTGGTACAAATTTCAGTGGAACTTGTATAAAAAAAAATACATTGAAAATTTCCAATGTATCACCAAAAAGAATGTAGAAAATTAGGGTTTTTACACTTTAATTCACTTGAGTCAACCCGCCAAATCCATCGGTAGTTTATTTCAAAACTCGTGACATGGGCTGCTTGACTAAAAGCATCAAATATAAAAAATCACGAAACTCAGTTCTTAACAAACAAAATATTGAAGGGTAAAGCTAAAAAAAAGTTAGCCATACAAAAGGATCCAAAACAATAAAGAGTAATTAAAAGCCGAAAAAAGGGTGCGGGCCCACCTAGGTTAACTGACAAAACCCACGAGTTAAGTCATGAGATCAGGATAATCCCAGTAGAAAAAAAACACAAAGAAAAACCATGAAGTCTATTTCATAAAAAAATAACAAATGTCGAGTAATGGGATAAAAAAAATATAAGTTAAAAAAGCAATGTCAACTCGTGACCATGTTATTTGATCAAAAGTATTATGGAAAGAGATTTTTTATATATATAAATACCTTATATATGTTTATTTATTATGTGTAGTATATTCTACTCTTTGTGTGTGTGCATAAACTAAAAATATAAATACAAAAAGTATGGTTGCTCTTATGGTCCAGCACCATTACAATTCATATGAAATCAATCTCTGAATTAACTTAACTAGAAGTACCAAACCTAAAAAACCACAAAGCCCAATTAAATTTTAATAAATCAAAATTAAAAAACAAAAGGAAAGAGGACCAAGATTGAGAAACAAAAATTAATAAATTTAAATTAAAAGATAAAACAAAAACCTACAACAAAATTACAAATAAAAAAAACGTTGACAGTCACTCAAATAACAGCAACTCAGATATTACCCCAGAAATCTTTAAATGAGTAGTACGAATGTGAAGAGAGAAACGAAAATAAAATAAAATGCTGTGAGCGATAATCCATCTAGAAACAACTAACACGTGTAATACCTTGACAAAAAAGCCGCCGCGGGGAATCCAATGAGATGGAGAGAAATGAGGTTCTTAACCGGCAAATTCGGGCCACTTTAGCACTATAAGCGCCAAAATTGCTTACACCCCCTGATCCCCTTGAATTTAAGGATTATTTCAAAGAGACCCTACATTTTGCATCCTCAGGAATTAATTAAGTTCCATGGGTATTATCTATTTATTTTTCACTTGGTCTTGATAAATTTCAGTCTGACAATGCATTCCTCGAATTCTAGTGAAAAGGTTAATGCATGGATAGAAGTATCCTTCAAAATATTACTGGAAAAAGAAATTGCGCGGAGCAAGTTATTATTTAATATCGAATTCGATTAATAACCAATCAATACACGTAAACAATAAAAAAATAAAAAATACAAATAAATGTTATTATGACAGCAAGAACAGCATCCTAGACGAAAATGTGAGAATTCGAAGACAAAGATCCACAGATGTCCGTAAACATGGAATAGAATTTATCAGACGTGGAAACCTAACTTGCTGCAACAAAGTATGACTCCAGCGTTTGGAAGGTCTTGATCATACGAAAAGGGCTCCTGCATTGTTAATAAAATTATTAGTTTGTTAAGCATGAAAAATGAATACAATAAAATTAGTATTTATGGAAGATGATATACAATAATACCTTATATATTTCGTGCCATTGTTTATTCAATTCTCGACTTCTTACGGCTACGAGCCGATCCCTCCTCCACTCGAGATTTTGATTCTCTGTTATTGCAATCATTTGTGCTATGAGAAATGTTGAGAGATTTTTCTGATAATAATAAGAGGAGATGAAAAGAGTCCTCACATGTTATCGTTGAGTTTAGTACTTTCGTCCTTCTTCAGAAATTGCTTCAAACCACTTCACAGAATTTTTGGCATATCATCGTTTCAAGTTGTTTTCGTAGTCAATGTAGAAGAGACCAAACCTTGAACCATAGCCGGATCCCCATTCAAAATCATCCAAGAATGACCAAGCAAAAAACCCCTTGACATCGACACCATGGTCACTGCAAAAGTCAAGCTTTTAGAGCAGAACAGACTGAGAAAGAAATTCCTTTTATTTGAAAAAGGAAGCGAGAACATGAATTTGGAAAGCACAAACTCACTTGATAGATTTCAGAACATTGTGGAAAATGTCTTTATAATATTGCTCTCTTATGGGATCATTCAGGGCTTCCTCTAGTGACGAGGAACTCACGTCATCAACTCCTAATAAAAAAAAAACCAACAAATCAGTAAATCAGAAGCTTCTTGACAGCTATAACCATAAAACACATGAGGGCTGTTAGCTCTGTTCTTACCATTTTCAGTGATATATATTGTTGGATTTTCATACGCGTCCTTTACGTAATTCAAAAAGATGACGAATACCTTCGGGATAAATATAAAGCCAACTTGAACCCGCCTGCGAATTTGATTTATATATCTCAATACCAAGGGGAAAAGAGAAAGATTCTACACATCAATTACTAATTTGTTGAAACAAGAATGAAGAATCACATTCACCTGTGGGCCTATTGGTATTCCATTTCTCTCCCCTGTAAAATAACATCAACACAAGTGAGAAAGCGTAGAATTTTAGACCTTGTATTCTTCTTATTCTGAGAGGTTTTTTTTTTTTTTTTTTTTTTTTTATCATTTAATTAACAAGTAAATAAATTCACCTGGCCAGTTTAACACGAGCATCTTCCATGAACCCAATATTTTTATAGTTAACATCCTCAACGTTCTGAGCATAATATGTAGTGTAGTAATTGATCCCGATGAAGTCATAAGATCCTCTCAGCATCTTGGATTCCTCCTCACTGAATCTAGGCAATCTTCCTCCGACGTAGTCGTGCATATTCTGTGGATACTCACCTTTAGTTAGAGGATCCATGTACCTGCCAAAGACATACAAGGATACACTAGATTAACCGGCGATCCTGGTTTCTTCTCCATAGAATTTAAGAATCCTAATTAATGTTTCAAATTATTATATATCCAAATCAGCTAGCAAAATGCTTACCATCCAAGCATAAAATCAAGGCTTCGTTTAGTTGCCATCCGATCACTTTCACTAGTTGAGTAAGGTTCAAACCAATGAGAGACGAGGGTTATCCCAATTTTTCCTCCTTGACGCGTCTGACGAGATTTTGTCAATGATAAAATTAGCACAGTCACACTGAAAACTTTGGTGAAACATGTTTATGAACGAACCACAAATTAAATTATAGCTTTAGCTTTTGCAAACCTGATACTTTTCCTTGTATACTTTCACAGCCGTTGCATGAGCAAGCAATAGATGATGGGTTACAATGTAAACCTCGGTGGCACCAGAGATTTTGGGCTGGCCTGGATAATTCTCCAAAGTTGAAATTCTGCCGGGTGCCATGCTGCCCGTGTCATAACCATTGACGCTAAAACATAAAAGGCTCATTTAAAGTGATCCAGTGCTTCACTCGGTCTCCAAATCTTTGAAAGCAAAGCTCCACAAAGTCTCGGAAATCGTTTCTATACGAGTTTTGAAATGATTAGATTCAAGCATGGAGGATTTAAATTAAAGTGGGATGTTTATATAATATGAATATAAAAAACGATTACTTACAAAATATCAGGGCTCAAGAAACCACCATATTTGTCCTCAATTGCTTGTGGAGTGTCCCAATGAAAGAGAGTTACATAAGGCTGTATACCTGTACATTTCAGAGCAAAAATAATATGAGAAAACTAAAGTGTGAAACGTTTTGTATGAAAGTTTGGAAAATGCTTTTCAAATCTTCGAAATTCAAGCAAAGTAAGATTGCCCCTGCATTTACCATGGCCACTTCAAGATGCTTATTTAGTCGGTAACATTATTATGAAACACAGTGATCGAGGAAAAGGAAAGGGTTATAAACCATTTTTTATGAGCTCATCGATGAGATTGTTGTAAACTGGATCCCTTCTTCGTTTATTCCAGCACTTAGTCTGCCATCTGATGAATTCAATTCGATGATTGAAAAGTCAAAGTAAGGAAAAATGTGGGACTTCGAATGTCAAGTCGCGTCCCATCCTGGTGAATTAAAAAGGAACGAGAAGTAGGGTAAAAACAAAAAGAACACACTTACGTGGTAATACCCTAGACCAAGAAATAGAGAATCTGAAAGCATCCATTCCCATTCCCTCATTCTTTTGCACATCTTCCTGTTAACATTTTGTGTGTAAAATATATCAACAAGTGTAATGGTGATCAGATCGACAAGAGGCAACCAAAAGAAAAATAAGATGAACATCGTACCTTGTAGCGATTATAGAAATCAACTGCCACCTTTGCATTGCTATGGTCGCTTATCCTCTCTGCAATTTTTCAGAATCTGTTCTTAAATTCCTTTGAATATATATTATTTGATAAAAATCATATTTTACATCTTTAATTTGCACGCACTTTCGCCCCCTAACCCCAAAAAGTCACCTTCTTTCTTTCCCTTTCCTCTCTTCTTTTGGATTTAATAGACAAAATACACTATGGTTTTAGGCAGGCCATCAACATGCTGGCAGGTGACTCCTTGAGAGATTTATATTCGTTGTTTTAGTTAGGAAAGCATTGTAACGAACTCCTGCATTGAATAAAGAGATACCTGGATGCTCCTCGATGAAGGTGTCCCATATATTCGGCCCTTTACCTCTCCTGTTTGTTTCACCTTCAAACTGCATATAATTTAAACGTTATCAGAGAGCAATCAATTGAGGCGTTTCTCTCTTCGACCAGAGTACTTGAAGCAATGTTTGTACCTGGTAAGCTGATGAAGAAGATCCAAAAAGGAAACCATCTGGGAAAGAATTACGACTCAACTTGGCAATACTTCCCATGATATACACTAAGTCTTTGTTGAACAGCCTTGCAGAAGAGCAATAAGAGCTTGAGCAGAGCTAAAGAGTGTTGGGTGATCAGAATAAAGAATGTATAGTGAGATAGCAGTGAAAAAATAAATAAATGAACGTATGAAGTATGGATTTTGTAAGAACATCGACATGCCAGAGCCTATTTATAGGCATCATTTTGAAAGGTTATTCTCAACAACCAAGAAGGATAATTGTGGTCAATTATTACTGTTTGTTTCGATTGACCGATCAATGAAAATTCAATTTGGAACTTCTAATTGGATAAGGATATTTGTCATTTGAGGAATTCATTGTGTTGAAACAAGCACCAAACTTAAGATTCCGTGCTCTAAATTGCACCGTGAAGCCTAGCAATTGTGCTGGAAGCATGCAGAGAAAATTCAGCAACCGGATCGTCAACATAAGAATTTTCAACGACTTTAATTTTCTTGTCTGATGGCAATGAAGCCAAGCGAAAGTTGACGGGTTTCCAGCCCAAGAAGAGTTTTTAAATGGCATGTGGACCTTTCGCATTCAGACATGAAGTATATTCTGAGCTAGAAATTTTGCATGAAACAATTTTAAATTCTTTACGCTGAATTAGCCAAGTCAAGCACAATACATGATCTTTAACCAAAAGCCCAGGAGAGTAACCAATTACGATCAATCTCTAAGATGACATTTCTTCAATCCCAAACTGACAACCCATCTCCAAATCGTGCAAGCAATGCTTTGAAACGATCAACTAGTCATCAACCTGGAATTCATTTGCTTTGAAGCCATCAACTAGTCATCAGCCTGGAATTCAATTTTACAACTGTCTGGAATTTATTTTCCAAGAAAGTTTATCCTCGCGGAAACTTCAACTTGATTAGGAGAAACAAACTGCGTTTCGCTTCTATCGGAATTATTCAAGCATCCTCTTCAAGCCTCCAACGAATTCCTTAACAATTAGCGGTATTAGATTACCATTTTTATCATACTATCTATCCCCCATTATCTAGGCACGGTTAAACACAGAATACAAATCACACCACAGTGTTGCTACCCAATTTTTGACCCATGTTTTTTTTATATATTTTCAAAAAATCCAAAAATAGAGAAAAACAAAGAAAATCCAAAAAATATGTTTTTTAATATATTTTCGTCATTTTAGCATTTTCAACGTCGTCTAAAAAGAATTTAATTTTTCAAAGGATTTTCAAACGCGTTCGACTTTTCACGCGTCGTTTTTAAAATCATTGATTTTCCTCATCGAGTCGACGTTGATATTGCTCGTTTTCAAAAAATACAAAAAAACAAGAAAAATCAAATTTTACAAAAAAAGAAAGTTAAGGGACCAATTTTGAAAACTTGGCAATATTTTTTGCCTATAAATACTGGTTTCCAACACTTACAATAGGGGGGGGGCAATTTTGATATTTTGAAGAGAAAAATACAAAAAGAAAAAACCCTAAACCTATCTTCTCCCCCATTTTTTCTCAAGCCGGCGGCGCCTCCCCTACTGGTTTTGAATTTTTATTCCCCGGGGTCCTTGGATTTTCCTCTCCCAGAACCAGAGAGCCAAGGACCCCCACCATTTCTCATCCCCCTCTCGGCTGTTTCTCCCTTTCTTCTCCTTCGGCGACTCATCCTTCAGAAACCAGAGCCGGCTTATTCCTCCCTTTCCACTTTCAAAAGCAGCAGCCCCCAGTCGGTTTGAATTTTTTCTTCAACCCGACAGCCCCTTCTTCATCTCAGAACCACAAAACCCTCATCTTTCCCCCGCAGACCAGTGAGCCGACCACTTATTTTTTTCCCTTGGCTTTGCTAAACAAACAGGAGAGCATCGGAATGATCTCTCTCTCTCGGCCATGATTTCCATCGTTTCCAACCGCCCATCATTTGGGCAAACCAGCGGCGTCTCCGCAGACCCAGCTCCTTCTCCCAGCGGCGGCCGAACAGCAGCGCCGGGGCAACATTCTCCTCCTCCTCCGGACCATTTTCGTCGCTCCTCCAAGCCATCAACAGCATCTTCTTCTCCCTCAGCAGACGGCCACCAGCAACGGCGAAGCAACACCGACAGAGCAGCTGCTTCCCTATCTTCCCCGATCTCTTCCTCTCCATCAACACCGGAGATTCCTCCAGTAGCAGCCGACACACGGCGCCCACAGGCCCACCTCCAGAACTGCCCCGCAGTGGCCACCGCAGCAGCGCCCACAGAGTCGTCCCCGTCATCACCAGAACCACAGACCGGCCTTCTCCGGTGATATCTCCACAACAGCTCCAGCTCCTCCCCTAGCGGCACAACAAAACCGCAGATCGGTTCCCTTCGACTTCGGTCTCCATCATCAGCCAGCCACCGCAGCCTTCCCATCAGCAACGGCTGTTTCCCCTTCGGTTTCCTCTCCCAGCGGCGGCCGAACAGCAGCGCCGGGGCAACACTCTCGTCGCTCCTCGAAACCACCACCACCGCTGCCTCCTAACAGCCCTCCTCTTCAACACCGCCAGACCGGCCACCTGCTGAAGAAGGAAAGAACAGACGCACGAAGAACAAAGAAGACAGAAAAGAATAGATCTAAAAAAGGGGAAAATCAGCACAGATCTAGACATAAAATGGAATAAAATCAACTGTTGCGTGTGTTCTCTTTTCTTGTTTACAGATCACTGCCGGAGAGGAAGAGGAGCGGGGAAGGTAGCCGTTTTGGACCCCCCTGTTGCTGTGCTTTTTACTGCGGCGGCGCGTGAACCCACGCGCCGCCAGTGGCGGTGGCGCGTGGGAAGACGCGCCGCCAGTGGCGGTGGCGCGTGGGAAGACGCGCCGCCAGTGGCCTGCTGCCCATGATTCTTCACAGTGTCGTTCCCAGCAATTCCAGGAGGCTTTGGGGGGGCTGTTTTTGTAAATTTAAAATTGTTTGATTTTTTTATTATTATTTAGCATTTGATTTTTTTTATTGTAAGTTGTAATGTGATGTAAAAGAAAAAGAAAAGAAAAGGGAAAGAAAAGAAACAAAAAAAAAATAGTGAAAAGTGAATGTTTGTGTTTGCATTTTTATTTATGTCATTGAATTATAAAAATAAAATAAAAAACAAAGAATTATTTGTTAATTTAAATATGGTTAAATATCTCAAGGACAAATAAAATCAAGTTGTATTTTCCATGAAAATATGAGGACAAGTTTCTACATATATTCGGGGATTTAATAACTGATTTATTCAAGCCTAAGAATTTAATTAATATTTTAAATTTTCAAATCACATCAAAACACGAAGCAGCTTATCTCAGGTAGGGTGTGTTAGGGGTGCTAATACCTTCCCTAACCACAACCAGTCCCTTACCCATGATCTCTGACAAGACCAGTACATCAGGTTTCCTAGTAGCCCTCAATAAATTACTAGGTGGCGACTCCCACGAACGAATTCAAAGCAAACGCAACAAACGATGAAAAATCGCCAGCCGACGCCGCGCGCCGGAAATTTTTTTTGGGGTGCGACAGAATGGCGACTCCACTGGGGAAGGTATTGTTTTCAACTTTATCGGACTAAGCTTTGTGTTTTGATGTGTTCAATTTTATTTTTTCTTTGGTGCTTTGTTTTATTTATTTGTGTTTTATTCATGCATTGTATATAATTCTCTCATGCATCACAAGTTTTAATTTTTGTTAAGCACACACCTGCTTTAAGTTAGGTGGGGGACTAGCAGCTTACCTTATGACTTGAGTCAAGGTTGAAGTTTGTGTAAACCCCAACTCTTCGTTGAGTGCTTAGACTGGTAATAGTTGGACACGTGCCAACCAATTACCTGCTGGGCCCCTATATTGCCTTTACGAGGGCAATCACTGGGACAACAAGAGACCCCTTGTAGAGACCAAGTAGCAAACCTACCCTGTCTCACGTAAAATGAATAGAACCTGCCTGTAGGATGTATGCTCCATAAATATTTGTTTTGCATCCGAGCAAACCCTTCTTGAAGCATTGGCCGTCACTCCGAAAATTTTCATTTGAGAGTTTGGGCAAAAATCATGATTCTTGTTCCATCATACAAGAGTTACGACCATATTGTCACCCCTCGAAGGGTGAGTTCGTCATATAGATTACATATTCATACATTTATCATGCATGTACCGGGTTGAAAAGTAGGTTCCCCCGCACAAGCTGTGCTGCACGTGATTGAAGGAAGATGATGAAAGTGAAGAAAGGTGTCAGATAGAGGCTCATTATCAGATTAAGGTTGAGAGCATCGAAGGTGAAGTAGCTGGACTCAGATCTGCTCGAACAAGTGTTGAGCATGAAATGGAAAGAGAGTGTCTGCATAGTCTTCTATAGGAACACTGCTTGTTCACATTGAATTGAAGCTATATCTCTCATTTTCAGTCATGAACAAACAACAACGCCTTCAGTCATCAACTAATGACAACTCTGATTCTTGTCCAGTTGCACTGTTAAGTGTTCATCACCTCCACAACATTTAATGAAACCAAACGACTACTAACCTCCTGTACATGGTGCATTAGCTTGCTTTGAAGTTACCCCCGATTATGAGCTCAATTCCAGTTCAGCAGCACAAGATGGTCTGAAAAACCATGATCAGACACTGCACTTCTACGTGGTAGAGCTCTCTCTGTAGAGATTTATTTGAGGATCTGCCAATGGGAAATGCAAAAGGGAATGTATTAATTTCATATGCTTTGAAATTTTTTCCTACCAGTGGCACCAACAAAGCATTGTAGTAGGCAGAAGAGTCAGACCTGGTTTGAAAAACATGGAGCAGACGTCAAACTTCAACGTTGCAGAGATCTCTCGGCAGGAATCTATTTGTGGATCTGTAAGTGGGAAGTCCAAGAAGGAATATAGTAGTTTCAAATCATCTATGATTTTCCTCCAACAGTGTCAGTATTAAAATGCAAAAGTAGAGAGAAGAGACATGTCTAGACTGAAAAACATGAAGAATACTGAAACTTCAACAGAGCAGGACTTCCTCTATAGGTGTTTGTTTGCTGCACTGTCAGTGAGAAATCGAAGAGGGGACAAAGGAGTTTTAGATTCATCAGGTGCTCTTCCAATAGAGACAATGTGTGATTCCACACGTCGGTAGTGGCGATACTACAAGTCTCTAGGCGCTGCCAGGATTACCAAGATATTAAGAGGTTTCCAACAATCCTAGAACAACAACAATAACATTGGAAGATTGACATGAAGTTGTGGATTGCCAAAAATTGAACAAGCTATCAAGATGGGAAAGATTGAAGTTTTTGTTATGGATTCCAGAACCGTGAAGAGAGTTGAATCAGAAGATGACTCTCGATTGAGAAACCTCAGTTATTTTGCCTAGTCAAGCCTTGCTCAAGCATCAATTGATCAAATGTCTTTGCCAAGATGGGACATTCCTATGCCGTTTAAGTTTGTCGACCAGCATCTGCCAGATTCCAGAATTTTGCTTGACTCCGACAAATCCCATGCAACCACCAATTTCTCGGTGGTATAATCCAGATAAGAGATGTGATGTCATGGTGGGGTCCTCAACCATTTCAAGTGAACAGTTTCAAGAATTGCAAGAATTGAGTCTGAAAGTTGGTGAGCAAGAGACAAGTGGAGTCGGTGAAGGAGGGTGTCATTGGCTATATTGTCCCCCGAACATCTTCAGAATGACATGTTGATCGAAAGCGCTTGGCAAAACGCAAATATTGCCAGAAAAGTTGATTCAAGAATGGTGATGAACAGTCAATCATATTGTTTTGGAATTCTGCATTTTGTTTTGGGATCACATCTCAACCTTCAACGAAACATGTCTTGCTTTGTCTCTTTGTTGTTTTGAAATCAACAGATGTTTAACATTTTATTTTGATAAAATATTTTGATCAAACTCCAACATGCGATAAAGGATAATCAATCCTGAAGATTAAAAGTGTTTTGATTGCAGAAATGACTCGATTCTTGTTGAAATGACATGAGGTGACCAAACAAATTTTGAGCCCTTACATGAAACTAAACCACACATCATATAGCTAAGTTTTAGCAGTATGCATAATGACATGTAGTGGATTCGGTAGTTATGGACTCGTGAATCAGTGACTCTTACAAGTCTAAATCATTACACTGGATGAGATCAAAATTTATCGGTTCTAACCGACCTTGCTTGAAATGAGAAAAGGCCATCTTTGATATCCTGTCACTTTCTAAAAATTATCTCCCTTGTAGTCCCATTTTGAGCTGGATAGAATATTTTGTTTTTTCATAAAAACCCTAACTAGGATCACACCCCACACTGGGGGCAAATGAGAGATATGTTGGAGACATTGATATAATTAATGGATAAAGGGAAAGGCTTAGAACAAAAGTCCAATGATTGAGAGAGAGCTAGAAGAAGACACATAGACTGGGGGCATATAAGAAAGTTTTGAGGAAGGCTATGAAAAAAAAAAAAAAAAAGAGAATGAAAAAAGGAAGTTGAATTTGCCTTCACTTAAATACAAGTCAAAGATAAAGGAAGGAGAACGCCTATCAAGTCTATGAAGAGCAAAAGAAATTTCAATCAAGGAAAGGCACAACAAAAGTCAATACCAGAAAAAAAGACTAAGCTATAAACGTGACTTTTGGTGTCCATTATAAAGCCTCTGATGTTATCAGATGATTAAGGTTGGTTATTCATCAAGGAAATGTGGATTTGCATTATGACTTATGTTAAGAAAAGTCTAAACTTTGAGGTTAACAAGGTTATATGTCGTTTCCTCTACAAAGACAACAATAGAAAAGAGTTGATGAATAGTTGATGTTGATCCTAGGTCTTTGAAACCCTCAAACACCTTTTGAGCCTGTGAAATTCCTTTCTTTCATAGCCATGAACCATAGCCTGCATTACGTGCTTTTAAAAGCCCTTTTTAATCAAGCAAGAAATTTGAACCGATAAATGGCGCTCTCAAAACTTAAAGAGCTTTTCCATAAGGGTCGTGACTTCATGAATTAAGCTACTGGTTATTATGCATGCTGATAAAATAAATGCTAAGAAAAGAAACAACTTTTCTTGATAAAGCCTGAGCATCTTGTTTTTGAAATTCACAAAAATGTCACCTCATCACAGACCATCAAATGATATATCCAATATCAAGGATTCAAATTGATACAAAGAACCATGGAAAAAGCCATTTTAATCCTACAACGGGTCGATTTCTGTTTTCAAAATACAAGACAATCAAAGGACTGTGTATTTCGAATAACGTGTGTTGGGTCTTTGATCAAAAAGCTTGATTTTCAAAAGATTTCCAAAAAAGGACATCTCTGATTTCATTTCAACAAACTAGACTTTGAATAGACATGATCTTTGAAATATGAGAGTTGATTCCAGAACAAGGAAGATTATCAAACACAGAAGAACATTGATTGAGTATGCAAAATCGTTGATAGAAATGACATTGAAGTCCTCGACACTCCTTGAAAAGTTGAGCAGCTGGGGGCAATACAGTGGACCTTAAGAAGGAAAACAAACAGTATCCAGATCAACTGGGGGCAAAGAAAGAATCAGATGATGAGTCATCAAAGTCCCGGAAAGTCATTCTGACATTGACAAAAGGAAAACATCATTGAGTAAAACTGATGAACGAGCATTCATATCATTGCTGGGGCAATGTTGTTCAAAGACAATCCATGATTCAGTGAACTTCAGCAGCAATTGATGAGCAACGCTGCACTTGAAGGATATTTTCATATCTCCATCTTGGGTCACCCTCTGAAACATGGCTATGACTCCTAACAGATGTTATCGGGTGAGTGCATTTGAATGAACATCGAACATATGCACACCACCAAGACTGACTGTGGAACAATGCTGCACTTGAAGGACAATCTCATATTGTCATCCTTTTGAAAACATGGTTATCGACAGACGTTACCGCAACTGCATTGAATGAATGTCAGAAAGGCACCCACCCCGAAGACTGACTGTGTGGGACAATTTGTTTTAAGCCAGATGAACACTTCACCGCATGAGTATGGGTGATAGAAGTAGCATCATTGATGAGGCCGAGGCATTTCTTTTCACAATCTGATTAGAAGAGTTGAAAGGAGTCCATGAGAAGAGCACTGAGCATACAACCATGAGCCTTTGTACTGCAAGCTATGAGATGCATGATTGGATGACTGAATGAGTTCCAAGAAGGCTGATGATAACATGTACTTGAAGAGTACTGTTTCAAATAGAGGCAAGTTCATGACTGATTAACAATTTTGATGGGTATTGGCATGATGCACACAATCAATCAGAGGATAATTCTCAGAAGAATCCAGGAGAAAATCCTTCATGAATGAATCAAGCAGCACCACACTTGGGGGCAGGGTCAAGCTTGATGAACGATGCAAGCAGTAATTGTCGAAGACAGCCCGGGTTGGGCACTACATTTACAGCTGAGTGGATGACTTGCACATGAATGAGCCAACGCCATCGAAAGAGCAAAGAAAAGCTTTGGAATGAAAACAAAGCACCCTATGATGATGGAGCATCAAGAGGGGGGGACCTATATTTCAAATCAGGTAAGGATGCATGCATATCATCTAACCTAAAAAAAAAAAAAAAAAATTTTGCACATATTTTTGAATTGTTACAGGAAAATCCTTAAGGAGGTCCAGCAAGATGGTGGAAAAAGAAAGAAGCATGGTGGTGATGATAATAAAGAATCGGTTTTGATCATGGAATAAAAGGACGATGGGATGAACCCTACCATTAGGAAAATCCCAAAGAAATGAAAAGATCAACCTTGCAATCGGGAAGCCTCGAGTTTTCAACCCTTGCAGTCAGGAAACACCGAGTTTTCAAATCCTATGATCGGGACTTATCAGGAAGCACCAAGTTTTCCAGCCCTTCTTCTGTCATCCCCTCAGGACTTCGCCAGGTAAGTCCTATTTTTCACACTTGTCATATCACATTTTTTCCATCTGGGTAGGTCACCCATTACAATGAGACCGCATTTCATATTCTTTCTATTTGGGTAGGTCGCCCATCACAACGAGACCACTTCATCATATTTTTTTCCATCTGGGTAGGTCACCCATTACAATGAGACCACACTTCATATTTTTCCATTTTTTAGGGTTCGTCACCCGTACAATGAGACCACACCTCACATTTTTCTATCTGGGTTCGTCACCCATTACAATGAGACCACACTTCACCATTTTTCTAGGGTTCGTCACCCGTACAATGAGACCACATTTTTCTAGGGTTCGTCACCCGTACAATGAGACCAGCACAGCACTAGGGTTCGTCACCCGTACAATGAGACCAGCTTTTTTCTAGGGTTCGTCACCCGTACAATGAGACCAGCTTTTTTCTAGGGTTAGTCACCCGTACAATGAGACCATTTTTTACACATTCTTTTGTTTTGGTTAAATGAGGTCGCCAGATGGGATCTCATGTAGCTTTGGTTAAAGGGAATCGCCAGATGGGATTTCAGGGATTTCAGGTTAACCGAGTTACACAGTTTAGTTCCAGTTGAATGAGGTCGCCAGATGGGATCTCATGTAGCTTTGGTTAAAGGGAATCGCCAGATGGGATTTCAGGTTAACCGAGTTACGCAATATTTTCGTTCCAGTTGAATGAGGTCGCCAGATGGATCTCAGGTAAACCCAATGTGTGGGCAGGTCGCCGTGAAAATAGACTATTGGGAGAGTGTGGGTCGGTCGCCGTGAAAATAGACTAGGGTGAGTATGTGTGGGTCGGTCGCCCGTGAAAATAGACTAGGGTGAGTATGTGTGGGCAGTGCCCGTGAAAATAAATCAGTGAGTGTGTGGGCAGGTCGCCCAAGATAATGAAATCATTTTCCTTTTATTTTCTTTACAAAGCTTACTATGCAAAATTTTGAGGATTTTCGCTTCGTAAGCATTGTAAAGAGGGGGCATCTGTTGTTACCAATTTTTGACCCATGTTTTTTATATATTTTCAAAAAATCAAAAATAGAGAAAAACAAAGAAAATCCAAAAAATATGTTTTTTTAATATATTTTCGTCATTTTAGCATTTTCAACGTCGTCTAAAAAGAATTTAATTTTTCAAAAGATTTTCAAACGCGTTCGACTTTTCACGCGTCGTTTTTAAAATCATTGATTTTCCTCATTGAGTCGACGTTGATATTGCTCGTTTTCAAAAAATACAAAAAAAACAAGAAAAATCAAATTTTACAAAAAAAGAAAGTTAAGGGACCAATTTTGAAAACTTGGCAAATTTTTTTGCCTATAAATACTGGTTTCCAACACTTACAAGGGAGGAGGGGGTTCATTTTTGCAAGGGGGTTAATTTTGGAAACATCAGATAAATACAAAAAGAAAAAAACCCTAAACCTATCTTCTCCACCATTTTTTCTCAAGCCGGCGGCGCCTCCCCTACTGGTTTTGAATTTTTATTCCCCGGGGTCCTTGGATTTTCCTCTCCCAGAACCAGAGAGCCAAGGACCCCCACCATTTCTCATCCCCCTCTCGGCTGTTTCTCCCTTTCTTCTCCTTCGGCGACTCATCCTTCAGAAACCAGAGCCGGCTTATTCCTCCCTTTCCACTTTCAAAAACAGCAGCCCCCAGTCGGTTTGAATTTTTTCTTCAACCCGACAGCCCCTTCTTCATCTCAGAACCACAAAACCCTCATCTTTCCCCCGCAGACCAGTGAGCCGACCACTTATTTTTTCCCTTGGCTTTGCTAAACAAACAGGAGAGCATCAGAATGATCTCTCTCTCTCGGCCATGATTTCCATCGTTTCCAACCGCCCATCATTTGGGCAAACCAGCAACGGCGAAGCAGCACCGACAGAAGCAGCAGCTTCCCTATCTTCCCCGATCTCTTCCTCTCCATCAACACCGGAGATTCCTCCAGTAGCAGCCGACACACGGCGCCCACAGGCCCACCTCCAGAACTGCCCCGCAGTGGCCACCGCAGCAGCGCCCACAGAGTCGTCCCCGTCATCACCAGAACCACAGACCGGCCTTCTCCGGTGATATCTCCACAGCAGCTCCAGCTCCTCCCCCAGCGGCACAACAAAACCGCAGATCGGTTCCCTTCGACTTCGGTCTCCATCATCAGCCAGCCACCGCAGCCTTCCCATCAGCAACGGCTGTTTCCCTTCGGTTTCCTCTCCCAGCGGCGGCCCGAACAGCAGCGCCGGGGCAACACTCTCGTCGCTCCTCGAAACCACCACCACCGCTGCCTCCTAACAGCCCTCCTCTTCAACACCGCCAGACCGGCCACCTGCTGAAGAAGGAAAGAACAGACGCACGAAGAACAAAGAAGACAGAAAAGAATAGATCTAAAAAAGGGGAAAATCAGCACAGATCTAGACATAAAATGGAATAAAATCAACTGTTGCGTGTGTTCTCTTTTCTTGTTTACAGATCACTGCCGGAGAGGAAGAGGAGCGGGGAAGGTAGCCGTTTTGGACCCCCCTGTTGCTGTGCTTTTTACTGCGGCGGCGCGTGAACCCACGCGCCGCCAGTGGCGGTGGCGCGTGGGAAGACGCGCCGCCAGTGGCCTGCTGCCCATGATTCTTCACAGTGTCGTTCCCCAGCAATTCCAGGAGGCTTTGGGGGGCTGTTTTTGTAAATTTAAAATTGTTTGATTTTTTATTATTATTTAGCATTTGATTTTTTTTTATTGTAAGTTGTAATGTGATGTAAAAGAAAAAGAAAAGAAAAGGGAAAGAAAAGAAACAAAAAAAAAATAGTGAAAAGTGAATGTTTGTGTTTGCATTTTTATTTATGTCATTAAATTATAAAAATAAAATAAAAAACAAAGAATTATTTGTTAATTTAAATATGGTTAAATATCTCAAGGACAAATAAAATCAAGTTGTATTTTCCATGAAAATATGAGGACAAGTTTCTACATATATTCGGGGATTTAATAACTGATTTATTCAAGCCTAAGAATTTAATTAATATTTTAAATTTTCAAATCACATCAAAACACGAAGCAGCTTATCTCAGGTAGGGTGTGTTAGGGGTGCTAATACCTTCCCTAACCACAACCAGTCCCTTACCCATGATCTCTGACAAGACCAGTACATCAGGTTTCCTAGTAGCCCTCAATAAATTACTAGGTGGCGACTCCCACGAACGAATTCAAAGCAAACGCAACAAACGATGAAAAATCGCCAGCCGACGCCGCGCGCCTGACTGATTGATTTTTTTTTGGGGTGCGACAGAATGGCGACTCCGCTGGGGAAGGTATTGTTTTTCAACTTTATCGGACTAAGCTTTGTGTTTTGATGTGTTTAAGTTTTTTTTTGTACTTTGTTTTATTTATTTGTGTTTTATTCATGCATTGTATATAATTCTCTCATGCATCACAATTTTAATTTTTGTTAAGCACACACCTGCTTTAAGTTAGGTGGGGGACTAGCAGCTTACCTTATGACTTGAGTCAAGGTTGAAGTTTGTGTAAACCCCAACTCTTCGTTGAGTGCTTAGACTGGTAATAGTTGGACACGTGCCAACCAATTACCTGCTGGGCCCCTATATTGCCTTTACGAGGGCAATCACATGGGACAACAAGAGACCCCTTGTAGAGACCAAGTAGCAAACCTACCCTGTCTCACGTAAAATGAATAGAACCTGCCTGTAGGATGTATGCTCCATAAATATTTGTTTTGCATCCGAGCAAACCCTTCTTGAAGCATTGGCCGTCACTCCGAAAATTTTCATTGGAGAGTTTGGGCAAAAAATCATGATTCTTGTTCCATCATACAAGAGTTACGACCATATTGTCACCCCTCGAAGGGTGAGTTCGTCATATAGATTACATATTCATACATTTATCATGCATGTACCGGGTTGACAAGTAGGTTCCCCCGCACAAGTTGTGCTGCACGTGATTGAAGAAAGATGATGAAAGTGAAGAAAGGTGTCAGATAGAGGCTCATTATCAGATTAAGGTTGAGAGCATCGAAGGTGAAGTAGTTGGACTCAGATCTACTCGAACAAGTGTTGAGCATCAAATGGAAAGAGAATGTCTGCATAGTCTTCTATAGGAACACTGCTTGTTCACATCCAATTGAAGCTATATCTCTCATTTTCAGTCATGAACAAACAACAACGCCTTCAGTCATCAACTAATGACAACTCTGATTCTTGTCCAGTTGCACTGTTAAGTGTTCATCGCCTCCACATCATTTAATGAAACCAAACGACTACTAGCCTCCTGTACATGGTGCATTAGCTTGCTTTGAAGTTACCCCCGATTATGAGCTCAATTCCAGTTCAGCAGCACAAGATGGTCTGAAAAACCATGATCAGACACTGCACTTCTACGTGGTAGAGCTCTCTCTGTAGAGATTTATTTGAGGATCTGCCAATGGGAAATGCAAAAGGGAATGTATTAATTTCATATGCTTTGAAATGTTTTCCCACCAGTGGCACCGGCAAAGCATTGTAGTAGGCAGAAGAGTCAGACCTGGTTTGAAAAACATGGAGCAGACATCAAACTTCAACGTTGCAGAGATCTCTCGGCAGGAATCTATTTGTGGATCTGTAAGTGGGAAGTCCAAGAAGGAATATAGTAGTTTCAAATCATCTATGATTTTCCTCCAACAGTGTCAGTATTAAAATGCAAAAGTAGAGAGAAGAGACATGCCTAGACTGAAAAACATGAAGAATACTGAAACTTCAACAGAGCAGGACTTCCTCTATAGGTGTTTGTTTGCTGCACTGTCAGTGAGAAATCGAAGAGGGGACAAAGGAGTTTTAGATTCATCAGGTGCTCTTCCAATAAAGACAATGTGTGATTCCACACGTCGGTAGTGGCGATACTACAAGTCTCTAGGCGCTACCAGGATTACCAAGATATTAAGAGGTTTCCAACAATCCTAGAACAACAACAATAACATTGGAAGATTGACATGAAGTTGTGGATTGCCAAAAATTGAACAAGCTATCAAGATGGGAAAGATTGAAGTTTTTGTTATGGATTCCAGAACCGTGAAGAGAGTTGAATCAGAAGATGACTCTCGATTGAGAAACCTCAGTTATTTTGCCTAGTCAAGCCTTGCTCAAGCATCAATTGATCAAATGTCTTTGCCAAGATGGGACATTCCTATGCCGTTTAAGTTTGTCGACCAGCATCTGCCAGATTCCAGAATTTTGCTTGACTCCGACAAATCCCATGCAACCACCAATTTCTCGGTGGTATAATCCAGATAAGAGATGTGATGTCATGGTGGGGTCCTCAACCATTTCAAGTGAACAGTTTCAAGAATTGCAAGAATTGAGTCTGAAAGTTGGTGAGCAAGAGACAAGTGGAGTCGGTGAAGGAGGGTGTCATTGGCTATATTGTCCCCCGAACATCTTCAGAATGACATGTTGATCGAAAGTGCTTGGCAAAACGCAGATATTGCCAGAAAAGCTGATTCAAGAATGGTGATGAACAATCAATCATATTGTTTTGGAATTATGCATTTTGTTTTGGGATCACATCTCATCCTTCAACGAGACATGCCTTGCTTGTATCTTTTTGTTGTTTTGAAATCAATAGATGTTTAACATTTTATTCTGACAAAATATTTTGATCAAACTCCAACATGCGATAAAGGTTAATCAATCTGGAAGATTAAAAGTGTTTTGATTACAGAAATGACTCGATGCTTGAAAATGACATGAGGTGACTAAACAATTTTGAACTCATACCTCTTGAAATTGAACCACACATCATATAGCTAAGTTTTAACAGTATGCATAATGACATGTAGTGGATTCGGTAGTTATGGACTCGTGAATCATGATTCTTACAAGTCCCAATCATTACATTGGATGAGATCAAAATTTATCAGTTCTAACCGACCTCGCTTGAAATGAGAAAAGGCCATCTTTGATATTCCCTTCACTTTCTAAAGATTATATCCCTTGTAGTCCCATTTTGAGCTGGATAAAATATCTTTTCATGAAAACCCTGACTAGGATCACACCCCACACTGGGGGCAAATGATAGATATGTTGGAGACACTGATATGATTAATGGATAAAGGCGAAGGCTTAAAACAAAAGTGCAATGATTGAGAGAGAGCTTAAAGTAAACACATAGATTGGGGGCATATAAGAAAGTTTTGAGGAAGGCTATGAAAAAAAAAAGAACAAAAAAAAAAAGGGAAGTTGAAATTACCTTCACTTAAATACAAGTCAAAGGTAAAGGAAGGAGAACGCCTATCAAGTCTATGAAGAGCAAAAGAAATTTCAATCAAGGAAAGGCACAACAAAAGTCAATACCAGAAAAAAGACTAAGTTATAAACGTGACTTTCGGTGTCCATTATAAAGCCTCTGATGTTATCAGATGATTAAGGTTGGTTATTCATCAAGGAAAAGTGGATTTGCATTATGACTTATGTTAAGAGAAGTCTGATCTTTGAGGTTAACAAGGTTATATGTCGTTTCCTCTACAAAGACAACAAGAGAAAGAGAATTGATGAATAATTGATGTTGATCCTAGGTCTTTGAAACCCTCAAACACCTTTTGAGCCTATGAGATTCTTTTCTTTCATAGCCATGAACCATAGCCTGCATTACGTGCTTTTAAAAGCCCTTTTTAATCAAGCAAGCAACTTGAACCGATAAATGGCGCTCTCAAAACTTGAAGAGTCTTTCCATAAGAGTCGTGGCTTCATGAATTAAACTACTGGTTATTATGCATGTTGATAAAATAAATGCTAAGAAAAGAAACAACCTTTCTTGATAAAGCCTGAGTTTTGACTTGAGCATTTTTTGTTTCTTTTGAAATTCATACAACGGTCACCTCATCATAGACTATAAAATGATATACCCAATATCAAGGATTCAAATTGATACAAAGAACCATGGAAAAAGCCATTTTAATCCTACAACGGGTCGATTTCTGTTTTCAAAATACAAGACAATCAAAGGACTGTGTATTTCGAATAACGTGTGTTGGGTCTTTGATCAAAAAGCTTGATTTTCAAAAGATTTCCAAAAAAGGACATCTCTGATTTCATTTCAACAAACTAGACTTTGAATAGACATGATCTTTGAAATATGAGAGTTGATTCCAGAACAAGGAAGATTATCAAACACAGAAGAACATTGATTGAGTATGCAAAATCGTTGATAGAAATGACATTGAAGTCCTCGACACTCCTTGAAAAGTTGAGCAGCTGGGGGCAATACAGTGGACCTTAAGAAGGAAAACAAACAGTATCCAGATCAACTAGGGGCAAAGAAAGAATCACATGATGAGTCATCAAAGTCCATCAAAGTCATTCCTGACATTCACAAAAGTCATTTGGTTGTAAACAGAAGAATGAGCATGTTCAGATCAACTAGGGGCAATGTTGTTCAAAGACAATCCATGATTTAGTGAACTTCAGCAGCAATTGATGAGCAACACTGCACTTGAAGGATATTTTCATATCTTCATCTTGGGTCACCCTCTGAAACATGGCTATGACTCCTGACAGATGTTATCGGGTGAGTGCATTTGAATGAACATCGAACATATGCACACCACCAAGACTGACTGTGGAACAATGCTGCACTTGAAGGACAATCTCATATTGTCATCCTTTGAAACATGGTTATCGACAGACGTTACCACGCAACTGCATTGAATGAATGTCAGAAAGGCACCCACCCCGAAGACTGACTGTGTGGGACAATTTGTTTTAAGCCAGATGAGCACTTCACCGCATGAGTATGGGTGATAGAAGTAGCATCATTGATGAGGCCGAGGCATTTCTTTTCACAATCTGATTAGAAGAGTTGAAAGGAGTCCATGAGAAGAGCACTGAGCATACAACCATGAGCCTTTGTACTGCAAGCTATGAGATGCATGATTGGATGACTGAATGAGTTCCAAGAAGGCTGATGATAACATGTACTTGAAGAGTACTGTTTCAAATAGAGGCAAGTTCATGACTGATTAACAATTTTGATGGGTATTGGCATGATGCACACAATCAATCAAAGGATAATTCTCAGAAGAATCCAAGAGAGAAAATCCTTCATAATGAATCAAGCAGCACCACACTTGGGGGCAGGGTCAAGCTTGATGAACGATGCAAGCGGTAATTATCGAAGACAGCCCGGGATGGGCACTACATTTACAGCTGAGTGGATGACTAGCACATGAATGAGCCAATGCCTCGGAAGAACAAAGAAAGCTTTGGATATAAACAAGGGCACCCTATGATGATGGAGCATCAAGGAGGGGGGGACCTATATTTCAAATCAGGTAAGGATGCATGCATATCATCTAACCTAAAAAAAAAAAAATTTGCACATATTTTTGAATTGTTACAGGAAAATCCTTAAGGAGGTCTAGCAAGATGGTGGAAAAAGAAAGAAGCATGGTGGTGGTGATAATAAAGAATCGGTTTTGATCATGGAATAAAAGGACGATGGGATGAACCCTACCATTAGGAAAATCCCAAAGAAATGAAAAGATCAACCTTGCAATCGGGAAGCCTCGAGTTTTCAACCCTTGCAGTCAGGAAACACCGAGTTTTCAAATCCTATGATCGGGACTTATCAGGAAGCACCAAGTTTTCCAGCCCTTCTTCTGTCATCCCCTCAGGACTTCGCCAGGTAAGTCCTATTTTTCACACTTGTCATATCACATTTTTTCCATCTGGGTAGGTCACCCATTACAATGAGACCGCATTTCATATTCTTTCTATTTGGGTAGGTCGCCCATCACAACGAGACCACTTCATCATATTTTTTTCCATCTGGGTAGGTCACCCATTACAATGAGACCACACTTCATATTTTTTCCATTTTTTGGGTAGGTCGCCCATTACAATGAGACCACACCTCACATTCTTTCTATCTGGGTAGGTCACCCATTACAATGAGACCACACTTCACCATTTTTCTAGGGTTCGTCACCCGTACAATGAGACCAACATTTTTCTAGGGTTCGTCACCCGTACAATGAGACCAGCACAGCACTAGGGTTCGTCACCCGTACAATGAGACCAGCTTTTTTCTAGGGTTCGTCACCCGTACAATGAGACCAGCTTTTTTCTAGGGTTAGTCACCCGTACAATGAGACCATTTTTTACACATTCTTTTGTTTTGGTTAAATGAGGTCGCCAGATGGGATCTCATGTAGCTTTGGTTAAAGGGAATCGCCAGATGGGATTTCAGGGATTTCAGGTTAACCGAGTTACACAGTTTAGTTCCAGTTGAATGAGGTCGCCAGATGGGATCTCATGTAGCTTTGGTTAAAGGGAATCGCCAGATGGGATTTCAGGTTAACCGAGTTACGCAATATTTTCGTTCCAGTTGAATGAGGTCGCCAGATGGGATCTCAGGTAAACCCAATGTGTGGGCAGGTCGCCCGTGAAAATAGACTATTGGGAGAGTGTGGGTCGGTCGCCCGTGAAAATAGACTAGGGTGAGTATGTGTGGGTCGGTCGCCCGTGAAAATAGACTAGGGTGAGTATGTGTGGGCAGGTCGCCCGTGAAAATAAATCAGTGTGAGTGTGTGGGCAGGTCGCCCAAGATAATGAAATCATTTTCCTTTTATTTTCTTTACAAAGCTTACTATGCAAAATTTTGAGGATTTTCGCTTCGTAAGCATTGTAAAGAGGGGGCATCTGTTGTTACCCAATTTTTGACCCATGTTTTTTATATATTTTCAAAAAATCAAAAATAGAGAAAAACAAAGAAAATCCAAAAAATATGTTTTTTTAATATATTTTCGTCATTTTAGCATTTTCAACGTCGTCTAAAAAGAATTTAATTTTTCAAAAGATTTTCAAACGCGTTCGACTTTTCACGCGTCGTTTTTAAAATCATTGATTTTCCTCATTGAGTCGACGTTGATATTGCTCGTTTTCAAAAAATACAAAAAAAACAAGAAAAATCAAATTTTACAAAAAAAGAAAGTTAAGGGACCAATTTTGAAAACTTGGCAAATTTTTTTGCCTATAAATACTGGTTTCCAACACTTACAAGGGAGGAGGGGGTTCATTTTTGCAAGGGGGTTAATTTTGGAAACATCAGATAAATACAAAAAGAAAAAAACCCTAAACCTATCTTCTCCACCATTTTTTCTCAAGCCGGCGGCGCCTCCCCTACTGGTTTTGAATTTTTATTCCCCGGGGTCCTTGGATTTTCCTCTCCCAGAACCAGAGAGCCAAGGACCCCCACCATTTCTCATCCCCCTCTCGGCTGTTTCTCCCTTTCTTCTCCTTCGGCGACTCATCCTTCAGAAACCAGAGCCGGCTTATTCCTCCCTTTCCACTTTCAAAAACAGCAGCCCCCAGTCGGTTTGAATTTTTTCTTCAACCCGACAGCCCCTTCTTCATCTCAGAACCACAAAACCCTCATCTTTCCCCCGCAGACCAGTGAGCCGACCACTTATTTTTTCCCTTGGCTTTGCTAAACAAACAGGAGAGCATCAGAATGATCTCTCTCTCTCGGCCATGATTTCCATCGTTTCCAACCGCCCATCATTTGGGCAAACCAGCAACGGCGAAGCAGCACCGACAGAGCAGCTGCTTCCCTATCTTCCCCGATCTCTTCCTCTCCATCAACACCGGAGATTCCTCCAGTAGCAGCCGACACACGGCGCCCACAGGCCCACCTCCAGAACTGCCCCGCAGTGGCCACCGCAGCAGCGCCCACAGAGTCGTCCCCGTCATCACCAGAACCACAGACCGGCCTTCTCCGGTGATATCTCCACAGCAGCTCCAGCTCCTCCCCCAGCGGCACAACAAAACCGCAGATCGGTTCCCTTCGACTTCGGTCTCCATCATCAGCCAGCCACCGCAGCCTTCCCATCAGCAACGGCTGTTTCCCCTTCGGTTTCCTCTCCCAGCGGCGGCCGAACAGCAGCGCCGGGGCAACACTCTCGTCGCTCCTCGAAACCACCACCACCGCTGCCTCCTAACAGCCCTCCTCTTCAACACCGCCAGACCGGCCACCTGCTGAAGAAGGAAAGAACAGACGCACGAAGAACAAAGAAGACAGAAAAGAATAGATCTAAAAAAGGGGAAAATCAGCACAGATCTAGACATAAAATGGAATAAAATCAACTGTTGCGTGTGTTCTCTTTTCTTGTTTACAGATCACTGCCGGAGAGGAAGAGGAGCGGGGAAGGTAGCCGTTTTGGACCCCCCCTGTTGCTGTGCTTTTTACTGCGGCGGCGCGTGAACCCACGCGCCGCCAGTGGCGGTGGCGCGTGGGAAGACGCGCCGCCAGTGGCCTGCTGCCCATGATTCTTCACAGTGTCGTTCCCAGCAATTCCAGGAGGCTTTGGGGGGGCTGTTTTTGTAAATTTAAAATTGTTTGATTTTTTATTATTATTTAGCATTTGATTTTTTTTTATTGTAAGTTGTAATGTGATGTAAAAGAAAAAGAAAAGAAAAGGGAAAGAAAAGAAACAAAAAAAAAATAGTGAAAAGTGAATGTTTGTGTTTGCATTTTTATTTATGTCATTAAATTATAAAAATAAAATAAAAAACAAAGAATTATTTGTTAATTTAAATATGGTTAAATATCTCAAGGACAAATAAAATCAAGTTGTATTTTCCATGAAAATATGAGGACAAGTTTCTACATATATTCGGGGATTTAATAACTGATTTATTCAAGCCTAAGAATTTAATTAATATTTTAAATTTTCAAATCACATCAAAACACGAAGCAGCTTATCTCAGGTAGGGTGTGTTAGGGGTGCTAATACCTTCCCTAACCACAACCAGTCCCTTACCCATGATCTCTGACAAGACCAGTACATCAGGTTTCCTAGTAGCCCTCAATAAATTACTAGGTGGCGACTCCCACGAACGAATTCAAAGCAAACGCAACAAACGATGAAAAATCGCCAGCCGACGCCGCGCGCTGATTATTTTTTTTGGGGTGCGACAGTTGTCATCAACAATCTCCAAGACTGGAGATTCTTGCTGCTCTTGCTGCTCTGTTGATGATCCCAGCTGTTCTTCTAGTTGCTCCCACTTCCATTGCTTATCTTCCATAAAATTGACATCTCTACTTACCAGAATTTTTCCATTTTGAGGTTGGAAAATTCTGTAAGCTTTTGATGGACTGCTGTATCCAATGAAGACTTCTGGTTCTGACTTCTTGTCCAGCTTATCTCTTTTCACCTGTGGTACATGACTGAAACAAATACAACCAAAAATTTTCAAATGTTGCAGGTCTGGTTTGTATCCAAACCAAGCTTCAAAAGGAGTTTTTTTTCTGCAAAGCTCTGGTTGGCATTCTGTTCAGCAGATATACTGAGGTATTTGCAACTTCAGCCCATAATTTCTTTGGCAATTCTTTTTCGTACAGCATACATCTGGCCATTTCCATAATACTCCTGTTTTTTCTTTCACTCGCACCATTCTGTTGAGGTGTGTAAGGTGCAGTAAGTTAATGTTCAATTCCGGATTCATCACCGAATTGTTGGAATCTCCCACAGGTATACTCCTTTCCATTGTCTGATCTTAATGTTTGAATCCTGCACCCACTTTGATTCTCTACCCATGCTTTATATTTCCAGAACACATTAGCAACTTCTGACTTGAATTTAAGAAAGTAAATCCAACAGAACCTGGAATAATCATCAATGAAGATGATATAATATTTGTTGTCATTCAGTGAAGCTGTACTCAGAGGACCTCCACCATCTGTATGTATCAGCTAAAGTTTTCGTGTTGCTCTCCAGGTTGCATGAGGGAAAGGTTTTATGACCTGCTTTCCATATTGACATGCTGCACAGTTTATTGATCCGTTCTCCAGTTGTGGTACTCCTTTTACAAGAGTATGAGTTTGCATGTAGATAAGCCCTGCATGATGAAAGTGTCCAACCCTTTTATGCCATAGTTCATCACTGCATATTCTTGCAGAAAACACACTCTGCTCCTTCTCCATAAGGTTTAAAATAAAACCTTTTGATTTCATTTTTACCCTGAACACATTGTTGCCCAAGTTGTCTTTGATCAGACACCATTGATCTTCAAACATTACTTTGAACCCTTTCTCAATGAGCTGTCCAACACTAAGCAAGTTTTGATCAATGTCAGACACATATAAAACATCTGAAATATACTTCAAACCTGACAGACTATTTAAGACAACAGTTCCTTTGCCTTTGACATCAATGTGATCACCATTTCCAATTTTAACTTTGGAAATAGATGTTCTGTCAAGCTCTTTGAACAAATCTTGATTGTTTGTCATGTGGTTTGTGCATCCACTATCAATCAACCAGGAATCATTCGAACTATTTCCTGTTGAAAAACATGATGCAACAAACAGCTGCTCCTCTTTATATTGTTATGCAACAGGATTTGCCTTTTCTTCAAGATGTTGTGTCCTGCAGATTCGTTCAACATGTCCAGTCTGTCCACACTTTCTGCATTTGATATCTGGTCTCCACCATCATTTGATCGGCTGATGATTTGTCTTTTATAGTAGGTACATGGTGGAAATGTTTCCACCTTGTTTCTGTAAGTTTGAAATTTGTTCTTCTTGATGAATCTCTTGTTTTTGCTTCCTCCTTGATATTGAGTTCTTGCTTGAAAAGCTCCCTGCACTGATTCTTCAAGTCTTATTGATCTTTTCTGTTCTTGTGCCTACAATGCATTTGTCAACTCTCCAAGAGAGATGCTGGTTAAGTCTTTAGACTCTTCTAATGAAGAGATCTTAGACTCATATTTTTCTGGCATAGTAACCAGTATTTTCTGCACAATTCTATCATCAGAAAATTCTTTTCCAAGCAATCTTACTTTGTTTATTATGCTTAGCAATCTGTCAGCATAATCTTTGATGTTTTCGGTTTCCTTCATCTTTTGCATTTCAAATTCTCTAATTAAATTAAGAACCTGCATATTTTTGGTTCTTTCATTGCCTTGATATTCCTTTTTAAGATAATCCCAAATACCTTTTGCCGAATCCACATTCATGATTCTTGTGAATACTGTATTCGATACTGTAGCATATAAGCAAGCTTTGGCCTTGGATTTTCTTGTCTTCTTCTCCTTGTTAATCTTTAGCTGGGCTATTGTTGGATTTGCAGGCAAATCAGGAACAACATAGTTTTCTTCTATAGCTTCCCAGAGATCTAGCGCCTCCAGATGCACTGTCATTCTGATGGCCCATGTTTCATAGTTTTCACCATTGAACATTGGCGGTGAACCATGCGAGATGATTGTTTCAGAATCCATTTTGTGTTTTTTGGTTGTGTTTGTGGCTTGATTTGGTTTTGTGTTTTTGTTTCTCTCAACTCACAAGTCCCTCAAGAAAGATCTATAGCTCTGATACCAATTTGTTGGTTATATTCTTTAGTTTACAGGACACACGTTAGTGCAAAGCTACAGCATAATAGAATTTATAGAAGAAGATACTTTCATTGATCTCAGAATACTCTTTAAATAGAGTTAGAGTTTTACATGGAAACAAAAACAATTCAAAATTCAAATGCATAACTATTGATAACTATTGATCAGATATGATCAGTTATTTATTCCTAAAATCTTGGTCTTCAGCAAAGATCCTTATTGACGAAACTTAATCAACATGCAGCAGCTCAGCTTCCTGGTCTTCTGCAGCTTTCTAAGGCATTTAAACAATAAAAAGGAATAAAAGTTTGGTGTTCATATTGACATCACATCAACTCAACTTCGGAAGACATTTATTCAAGAAGTTCATGCAACTTCTTGATACATAAGATCAATTGTCGTCCACACACTAGTTTGCATATAGCATGCCCTTATAGTTCTTTATATATATATTTATCCAAACAAGCCCCAAACATTTATGAAAAGTGAAATTGCAGAAACGAACTGGCTTTTGCTGACAGTGATAAAGCCTCTTTGATTTTGGCACATCTGATGTATCAATCAACAGGAGGAGCTCTATAAACAGCAGGAATAGTGGCAGGGAAAAACATTTGCCTCACTCCCTCTGCTTTGATAATTGGGAAAATAATGCCTGATGCACTCTGTTAAAAAATTCCATGAAAATGGGAGAAAGCCATTAAGAATTTAATTAGAAATCACATTCCAGAATAGGATGACCTGCTGCATTTTTTTGTTGTGCTCAGTTATGTTCCAAAAACAATATGAAAACAGAGTGAGATTTCAGTAGCATGCTGCAACCTTCGGTATGGATTCAGGGAATATGAAAAGCACCTATATTATCTCGACTGCAAGAGTTCATCACTAAACTTGCAAATCCTTTGCTCTTTTTTTTTTATAAATAAAAAACACCATGATCAGCAATAGCGAAAAAGTAGAGAATACGCACCGAAATTAATCTCACTCCAATCCACATGCCTTTAGGCGATGGAAATGGAAGTAGCAAACGACCAACACCATATACGGCAACCGCAAAGAAATGAAGGACCAAACTCAGTGGACGAGGGTTTAGACCAGACAGTAATGCCACAGGTCCTGCTGAGAAATTACCCCCAAGGCTTAAATAGTCAAAACATGCTTCACGCATTTCCTTCCTTGCATCATCAGAGGAAGCAGAGAACACTTTATACAAAGCACCTGCTAGAGTATTTATCGTAGATGCAACTGGCTGCAAGAAACAACCATTTAACATTACAGGTTAAAATATACTTTTCACTGATCATATTTTCACTTCTCTCATGTTCAAGCCTATTACTTCATGTCTGAGAAAAAAATAACAAAGACCTTTTTAAATTATGAGGATAACTGCCCCTTTAATGTGCAAATTATTACAGCATGAAATTTCAAGGAATGAGTCGTCACAGCATAACATTTTTTCTTCATTACTTCCATTCATGATGCAAAGCTTAGACATAACTTCAGATGACTAAAAAGAACGTTAATTGGACACTATTCTTGGCTATAATGATATTTATGGTAGACATATTTAGCTTACCTTGCGCAAGGTGTAAAAGGATTCAAGATATTTGGTCAATGAAGCTGCATCATTAAGGTCACGAAGTGGTTTAAGAAGATCACGAAGTACAACAATATCAGACAATGCCACAGTCATCCCACCACCAGTTAATGGATGACGCATGTTGAAAGCATCACCCATCAGAAGCGCTCCAGGAGTAGGATGTGCTTCCGCTGGCATGCTTCTATTTGGCATGGTCCTGATATTACCTTTATCTATAGCAGATATGAAGGCATTGCGAAGCTCAGATGGAATCTGAAATAGAGTCTCTTAGTTAAACACAGACAAAGGCTAACGGGCAAAACATGTTTTCTTCAAACAAAAATGTATAACAAGGATAATGTAGGGAACTCAAGGAATACCTCTTAGTACGCTAATACAATATGGTTGCTAATCATATTTGATGATTCAAAATCATGCAATGACATCAACTGGTATCAAACTTCTTACCTTGACCGTTAAAAATGAAAAAAATATATACCTGTGGTGCAACCATGTTCTTTAAATAATTAGCCATTTCACCATTAGCAATGGAAGGCACCTTTTGACCTGGTACATCAACCAAACAGCGAACCTCTGTGCTGCTAATTGGATAAAACAAAATTGGTGATGGATCTGCTAGAATGACATGCCCATGATTTTCAAATGGAAGCTGGCAGTTCTCCAGGATCAAACCCACGAAACATGAAGGCACATCAACCTGCAAATGAGTCAAAATGATTATGTGTTGGTCTTACTAGAGAAGTTTGAAGCAAGAAAAGCTGATGCCAGATTGAGAGGCTATAATTTTTTATTCAAAGTAAAAATTCTATGATTTGCTTCATCCTTAATGATTATTCAACACATACTTCATTCAAACTAAATAGGATCACATTCAAATTTGGCATTCATGAGATGGTGTCTTCACCTTAGGGTTGCATAGAGAGCGACGCAGATTTGAGAAGCAGCCATCACACACAATTGTAAGAGGAGCATAAGCTTTAAGTTCTTGACCATCCTTCGTTTTGTATTGAACACCCTTAACAGTCCCATCTTCTTCAAGCAGAGATGTGACTGTTCCTTGTTCTAGTCTTACACTGAATGACAGTGAAAAGAAACATACAAAATCATTCATTAACTGTTAAGTGAAATGTAAGAGTTGCAGAATGATTGAATGAATGAAAAATCTGGAACATCCACAAGGACAACTTCAAACATCGTATAAACCAGGAAAGCATTCATATGACTGACAAAAAAACTATACTTGGGCAGGGTAGCAGCCTTTTCTCTCATCCTCTGAATGAAACGTCCATTATGGAAGCTTCTTCCAGAAACATCTGTGTGGAATTTTTCCAAAGGGTATGACAATTTAGTATTCTTCCCATCCTTGAAGAGAGCATATCCAAGCACTCGTTGGGCATCAATTTCCTCCACACAATCTGCATTCAGAGAGAATGCTTTACATTGTAACACCAAATATAAATTTCAAAAACTAGAACCTTTTAACCCAAATCCAGCTAATTCTGTATTGCATAGCAGATAGCTTGCAACATCCGAAATAATCTCTATTTTCTTTTCTTTTTACACACCATACAAAGATAACACAGAGATTGAAGTTTTTATATATACTTTAAGAATCATACCCTGAAGGCCTAATTCGATTAATTTGATATATCCCCCAGGTTGGAGCAGTTCACCGACAATTCTGTCAGGCTCTTTCAAGTCTCTTTCTATCACATGAACACGTCTTCCATCCTGTAGTGTTGGAATTGAGCTTTTAGTTCAAGGTCTTTGCCCTGATAGCAGTATATATATATAGTCTCAGAAAATGTTGCAAAATTAAGGCAAATCAAAGTCTAATTGAATGGTCGTGGGGTTTTATTTCAATTTCTATTAAACAGAATTACTTGAGCAACAACTTCAACTGAAAATGTCAAACCAGCAATCAAACTAGTTTGAAACTTAACCATCTCAGAAATAAAGTCTATACTTATTATTAAAGTTGAGTTGCAAATCCACTAGACCATCTCAGCTGCATCCATAGAATTGATATCGGTCAACTTTAATGTGAGCGTAACTTTTTTATTACAATTAAAGATTTTCAAAACCATCACTATCATCAAGAAGTAACCATGTATTCCATAAACTAATCTAACCCACAACTGCTTTTCACAGAGAGTGCGTCATCACACTACAAAACAGAAAGTTAATCTTACTCCAACCCAACAAGTTAGCATGACCATAAGACAAGCAAAGCACCGAGCACACGATGACGTACACACACACACACACAAAAGAAAAGTAAGGCGAGTGAAATTCTCAAGAACTAAAAACATTTTTCAGTCTTCACCTCTTTGTATGAGGTAATAAATTACTAAAATCCCGTAATAAAAGCAAATGCTAAAAGTTCAGTAAAGAAGAAACAAAAAAACAAAAAAAAATCCCAGATGCAGGCTCCATCATTACCAACTTTTAAAAAGCAACCGAAGCCATGAAATTAAGAGTTATGAGCACCTTGCCAAGAGTATAAGCCAAGGCAGCACCAGCAACACCAGCACCAACAACAATGACGTCATCAGCAGAGGAGAAGCCTCCTCCATTTTCATGCCTCAAGACAGACACAGCACTATCGTTTTGGATCTTCAATGTTATTCTCTTACTGTTCTTTTCTCTTTTCCAGATATTTTGGCGCAAAATGTACAAGATAAGAAAGGCAAAGAAAGTGCCCACAAGGACATTGTGCTTATCAATCACCACCGTCATCTTCTTTATATGATAATTATGACACTGATGCACAGAAGAAGAAGAAGAGAAAACAAAGATTGGTTCTTTAGGTTCTCTTCTCCTGTGGGGTGTTTGTAGTTTGCTGCTTCTTGAAGAGGATACGGAGAAGGCAAGGTAGATAGAGATTTTAGGGGAAGGTTTCCCTTTATGGAGAGAGACTTTTAACGTGTGGTTGTGGTGGAGTGGGAGTTGTCGTGGTACCCTGGTGAGCTCCAAACTCATAACTTTTATTGTGGGGTTATTAATGGTGATTTGCTGGATTGTTTTACTTCTTCGACTCTTTGGTGGAAACCTTTGAGAGATTTCTCTGTTCACCCCCAAACGGCAAAGGAATCACTTTGTGCTCCTCTATTTTTTCCTATTCAAATGATCCCTGTGACCTTTTTGTCCCCTCTCAGACTCTTCTTTTGGGGTGCTTGTTATTAACACAGCCTCTCAACCTCGTGCCTAAAGTCCTCTATAATGATTATAACAGTGGATTCATGTATTTACTCTTTAAAAAAAAAAAATTGAACTGGTCTAATGGGTAGATTCTTATTTTTATATGTTTTATTTATCATTGAAGAATTGTTACGGGGTATCGTTGTCCTTTCCTAGAACCTTTTTTTTTATATATAAAAAGCATAGTATAATGATTTTATCACTCTTAAAATTAAAATTCTTAAAGCATATTTATAAGGGTTAATTCATCATTTCATAATAATGTTTTCATAATAATAATTTTTTTCTTGAAAACAATGTTATCTTTTCATACATAAAATTAAAAAAACATATGAAAAGCTCATAATAATACATGTGTGTCATTTATTGTCAGTTTAGCTACTTTATCACCTTTGATTGCCCCATATGACTAACTTTAATGGCGAAAAAATTTACCTTGTTATATTATTTGATGTGTCTTGGTGTTTTCTTTCTACTTATTTGTTATATGATAATTTTATCCAATTTGGTGTTAATTTTACCCCCTTTTCATTTCTCTTTTTTGCCTTGATTTATGAACACTAAGACACTGTAATGGTGATTATTTTTTAAAGTATTTTTTATTTAAAAATATATTAAAATAATTTTTTTAATATTTTAAATTAATTTTTAATGTCAGCTCATTAAAACAATACAAAATACTAAAATAAATAACTTTAAACAAAAACTATTTTATTTTAAAGAAAAAACAATATTTCAACCGTAAAAACAATATAAAGACTAGCTGTTGAAATCAACTTCCTATCCTGGGAAACAACTTCGAAAATTTAGCTCCAAAATGCCATGAAACACTTCGTGTTCAAATCAAGAAAGTATAAGACCTCTAGTAAATCATATAATCATAGTAGACGCAGATTCTAGGATTTTTAGGGCATGTTTAGGATTATAATAATAATAACGATTTAAAGTATTTTTTGTTTATAAATTATTAAAAATAAATTTTTTTATTTTTAAAAAATTATTTTTAATATCAACACATCAAAATAATTTAAAAATATAAAAAAAATATTTTAAATAAAAAAATTTAAATTTTTTAAAAATACTGTGTTTCCAAATATTCTTTTAGTAAACGACAGATGGTGGACTAGTTAATTGTACCGGATATAAGTTCTAAAGATAGATGACAAGCTACATGTCAAACACAAAGTCGTGGACACTTATAAACCATGACTTTTTCTCTAGCATGTGGTCGGCCTCTGGCACTTTTATGTGAGTTGAAAATTGTCCTTGTCTCACGTGCGGAAGTGTTAGGGAGTGGTGCCTAGATTTTTCTGAAAAATAAAATAAAATTGAATTACGTTTACTCAAGTTATTTTTTTTGTTTTTTTTCCTTCACTTTCAGTCTTTAATATTTAACTTTATACTCGATTCCTATTTTGTTTTATTGTGGATTCAATGATTCTATTATAATATCATACCCACATTGTATATTATATTGAAAACAAACGCATATACAGTCTCCCAATTATGTCCTTATTACATGAAGGGCGTTCCATAGACCCTCTATCGACCACCCAGACAAGTTCCCAGATGTCAGAAAACCGTTTACTGTCCATGAGATGGTAGCATGTAAGGAAAAACTCTTTCATCTCTTCAAGAAGGTCTTCTTAAAAAAACATGTGTATTCGTGTTCCAGAATTATATGATCATGGTTCAAGGAAAAACATGATGAAATAGGGTTGCTTCATTTAACGAAGATCTAACTCTGAGATGTAATTACTTGCATCATAAAAGTTGTAAGGTAAAGCTTGCTTGTCATTGCAACAAGTTTCTCAACAACTCGAGAAGTGCATTAAATGATCTATTAATTAGTCCGGTGATGGCAGGCAGCCCTTTAAATTTGATACTACTTCTCAGCACCGCCTAAATACAGGTGCTCAGCTTGGAGGCAAATTAATAAAATAGTTTTTTGTATAGTATAAATATAGTTTTTATTATTATTATTATTATTATTATATATATCAATGGAAAAAAAATTATTTAAAAAACCAATTCTATTAGAGTAGAATAAATAAATATTTTATTTTTTTTAATGATTTTGATGTTATTTTTTTTCCCACAAGGTTAGATTTAACTGGTTTATTTTTTTGTTGGCTTCACTTTGTTAGTTTTGATCCTTTTAAAATATACATAGAAATAGTATTTATAAGAAAAAAAAAGCATTTTAATATTTTGTTTAACTTTTTTCTTGAAAAATAAAAAACAAGTTTTTTTTTTTTTTTTTGACTATCCATTTAGCAGATTCATTGGAGTTGCTATAACCATTAAATGAATCTAATAAATAATTAATTAATTGTTACTTTTTTACGGAGTTTGTGATGATATAGGTTTTATTATCATTTATATTACTTCAAAGATCTCTGAAGTCTTGAAGATGCGTGAATCTCATATTTACACTGATAGGAATTTTGCTTCAAAATTAGTCTTCGTTTCTTAATGTAACTCAATAATTTTGACGAACTAATATACCGGCGTATTATATATTATAACTAGATACATGACCCGCGCGATGTTACGAGTCATTTTTTTTATATAAAAAATATTTAAAAAAAATAAAAATTTAAAAATCTTGGATTTTTCTGCAAAGCCATACCCAAAAATCTTGGATGTGGCTGTAATGTCTGATCTAAGAGTAATATTTATAATATTAATAATAAAATTAAACTTGCATGACCCAAGTTTAAGTGAGCCTGACTGCAACACCGGATTCCAAGAATATTGGATGTGGGCCTGGATATAAGGTCGTGTCATAAAAGTGTGATAATTAAATAGATTAATTAAAAAAAACAAAGAAAAAAATCAACAAGAAGGAAAAAAAACTAATGAAGAAAAAGAAAAAAAAATTGAATTAACTGAGTTAACTCTTTAAACCAGGTTATTCTATAAAGCTTGGGATTCGTGTCATGAAAGTTTAATAACTAAATAGAAAAAAAATGACGGGTTTACCCAAAACTAACTGGGTTAACCCATTAAACTAAGTTAACCCGTCAAGCCCAGGATACGTGTCATAAAAGTATGAAAGTTTGAAAATTTGATAATTAAATAGAAAGAAAATTGACTTTAACAAACAAAACTAAATGAAAAAAATAACTCGTCAAAGCAGGTTAACCCATCAAACCCGAGATCTATATCATGAAAATCTGATAACTAAATAAAAAAAAATTAACATTAACAAACTAAATCATTAAAAAAAAATTAAAAAGAAAAAAAAAGCTAATACTGTAGTAATCCATAGTGTTTTTTTTTAAAAAAAAAAAAGATATAAAGCTAAGTTCTCAACCAGCTCAATATATATATAAAAAAAAAACCGACAAAAAGACTATTTTTTTTTTTTAAAAAAAAAAAGAAGTCAATTTTGGGTAAAATAAATGAAAAAAAATGTAAAAAAAAAAAGGAAACAGAAGCGAAAAAAAAACACATAGGAAAAGCTACAGTGTTTTAAAGAAAAAAACTAAAAAAACTAAAATTCAACCAGCTTAATAATAAAAAAATAAAATCAACAAAAATAATTATGAAAAAACAAAAAAAAAATATGTAAAAAATGAAAATTTTGAAAAAAAAAAAAACAAATAAAAAAACATGTGGGGAAAGTTAAAGCTAGATTATCAAGCTCAATATAGAAAAAATAAATTCGATAAAGATAATTTTTTTAAAAAAATATGTGAAGAAATACTGTAGCAAAACAAAAATTATGTAAGGGAAACACTATAGCAATCCATATTTAAAAAAAAATACAAAGGCTAAATTCTCAACCAACTTAATATAAAAAAAATAAAATCTATAAAGACCATTTTGAAAAGAAAAAAGGAATAAATAAATCATAAAAAGAAAAAAAAAACAATGTATGAGAATATTATAGCAATCCACAATGTTTTAAAGAAAAAAAACTTACATAGTTAAATTTTCAACCAGCTCAATATTTTAAAAAATTAGCAAAGATAATTTTGAAAAAAAATAAGAAGAAGAAGAAGAAGAAGAAGAAGAAGTCAATTTTGGGTAAAAAAAAAAGAAAAAAAAAACATGTAAAAAAAAAAAAAGAAACAAAAGCGGAAAAAAAAAACTGCTACAGAAAAAATACGAAGAAGAAGAAAAATGCTACAGTATTTTGAGTAAGAAAAAACATGTAAAAAAAAAACCTGCTACAAAAAAAAAACAACTGCTGCTACAGTGAAAATCCTACGCGTTTTAGAGTTTTTTAATAATGATTATTTTTCGCTTGAATATATATATATATATATATATATATATATATATATATATATATATATTAAAATTAATTTTTAATATTAGTCCATTAAAACAATAAAAAAAACTAAAAAAATAACTATAAACAAAAAATATTTTTAATTTTTTAAATATACAGGGTTTTTGCTGCAAAAACAAATAAAATCTAGCCCTTGAAATCAACTTCCTATCCTAAGAAACAACCTTGAAAATTTAGCTCCAAAACACCATGAAACACTTCTTGTTCAAATCAAGTAAGTAAGACCTCTAGTAAATTATATTATCATAATAGACCTATATCCTAAGATTTTTAAAGCCTGTTCCGCAACGTATTTTCTTAAATTTTGAAATTTCTTTTTGCTAAAAAAATATTTTTTTATGGTTTTAGATTATTTTGATGTACTGATATCAAGAATAATTTTTAAAAATTAAAAAAATTATTTTAATATATTTTAAAAAAACATTTTAAACTATAACAATTATCATAATCTCAAACAGAAATCTTAAAAAACCAAACAACAGATGGTGAACTAGTTAATTGTACCATATATAAGTTCTATAGATAAATGGTAAGCTAGCATGACAAACACAAAGTCGTGGACACCTTATAGATCATATGACAAAGTGTGTTTGATATTGTGGTAACTTTTGTGATTGTGGTTTGAAAAAAATTATTTTTATAAAAAATAATTTTAGTTAAGGTTGGTTTGGTATTTTATACATGTTTGGTTAAAATTATGATTGAAATTGAAAAAAAACTACTTTTCGATAAACAAATGAGGCCTTAAACCCATGCATGGCTGGGCTTAACACTCTCCTAAGCTCACTTAGGGTTGAGCTTCACATTATGTTATTCACATATTGTTAAACCCTAGATTAGCTGGGTTTGGCACACTACCAATCTCACCTAGGATTGGGTCTAGCTAACATCAAACCTAGCATGCCTCCATTAGAATGTGTTAGGTGTTGACATGAGTTAGCCCAACGCAATTAAGAATTCAAGAAAATTATACCCAGATGTTTTTTAATCCAATATTTATTGGTAAACATATAAAGATATATCAATGTTCGTCACAAACATAATAAGAATTTGTTAGTTTTCAACCATTAAAAACCATCATTTAACACTTTTACTCGGTTATCACCGGACAAACACACTCTAAAGAAAGTCGCATGTTAAACCGCTAAAAAATTAACTTAAGAACTTGTTTTGATTTTCGACCAGCCATCGACTTTTTATTTATTTATTTATAATAATAACATGATCTTGGGGCCTGGGGGTGGAGGGACCAAGCATGATGACATGCATCCCATTTCTAGGGGAATGAGAGCTCATTTGACCATCTTTTACTTTCGGTTTGAGTTTGACTATTTGCAATCACAGCCATTGGATTCTATTACTAACAAACTCCGATGAGACAGAGGATGCTTGTGCTGTGGGCCTTGAGTGGTCAGCATGCTCAGCCATTACCTTCCCAAAGCTTAAGAACTTGGAGCAGTAGAATTGAAGCATGGCGGCAGCAGCGACTGTTAGAACAGGATGCGCCTGAGACTCTCCTCCCTTCATCCCTGAGAAAGTCCCAGTCCAAGTGGCTATCAATTCCAGGCAGGCTGTGGCAACTTTACCTTTCATATAAATGTTGGATTGCACTTTTGCGTATGACTACTCTTCAAGAATTCGTTGTGTTTCGACAATTGTTGTTGGAAAATCTCAATTTAATCCTTAATGTTTTGCGTTTATTATCAATTGAGTCCCAAACATTTTAAATATATCAACTATGCCCCGAACATAATTAAAATCAGACAATATCACCCTTTTATCTCATGTCAATGACAATTAAAAAAGAAATCATCCAAATTTGCATATGATCTTGAAATCAAAGTTAACTTATAAAGAACTTGAAAAAAATCCATGGCTAGTTCTAGCACTTGCCTAAATTTAAAACGAACCTACCAAATAAAAAGTTAATAGTTAATTATAATTTTGCCTCTTTAATTTAATTTAATAAAATTAAATAATCCAAAGTAAATGGTAAGTGATCACCAGAAAAACTGAGCAGAATGTTGGCCAAGAAGAAGCCTATCAAAATCATCGACTACATCAACAATAATTAGGTGGAAACAAGATTATTTAAGTATAAAATAGCGCGTGGTTAGTATATTGAACACAAAAGATGAAGATAATGAAAGCTATCTTTTTTAATGATAAAACATAGAAATCATCATTAAAATAGTTATTTTATATCATTGACTTTATTTTTTTAATTAAATATTTTTTAATTTTTCTTATCAATTATTTTTATTTTAGTGCCTATTTAGTATTGTGATACATTATATTTTTTTTGAAATACTTTTCAACTAAAAATACATATATTTTTTTTTATATTTCTATTTATTATTAACATTAACTCATTAAAATTATAAAAAATACTAAAAAAATATTAATTTAATTTTTTAAAAAACAAATATATTTTTTAAAAATACTCAAAAATAAAAGTTATGACAACACTCCCCAAATAGGTATTCAAAACACTAACCCATTGCAACCTCGACTTTGATAAGTCTTTCAATATCATTTGAGAGTCCATTTATTTTTATATTTTAAAAATATTTTTTAAAAAATAAAATAAAATTTTTTATTTATACTTATATTAAAAATAATTTTTTAAAAATAAAATAAATATTATTTTGATATATTTTCTACTAAAAAAATATTTTGAAAATTAATTACTACCACACTTCCAAACACTTTATAAGAATTTATTTGTTTTTAAGTTCAAAAAACAATTTTAAATTTTTTTGATTTTTTCTTCAAATTATTTTTTATGATTTTGAATTAATTTGATATGCTAATATAAAAAAATAAATTAAAAAGGAAACATAAATTTAATAATTTTTTTTATAAAAAAACTAATACTTTAATATCAAATACTTTTTAAATAAAATATTGATCATTCAACCAGACAATCACATTCTGCAATCCATGTGGAGGGGCTGGTCTCCTCTCAGCTCACGATAACAGAGCACTAAAAGCTGAGAAGTAGATAAAAGCCCATTTTCTTATAAATGCAGAGACCAGCCCCAGGTCTCCCGTCCCATATTTATTTTTATATATTTTTTTAAAAAATAATTTTATTTTTTTATTTTTAAATTCTTTAATATATTACCATTAAAAATAAATTTTAAAAAATAAAAAAAAAAATTATCATTTCAGTATATTTTATAAATATTTTTTAAAAAACATCCATTATCAAAATACCGAACATCATGTACAGAGAAGTTGCCCGCTGCTATCTTCTTTTTCTGCGTAATTTTGAGCCCACTGCAGACGAAATTTCAAGGTGCACAGACACATTCACACATACCTACATTGCATCGATACTTCCCAATTCAGATTAAACAACTGAAAGAAACTGCAGTATTTCTCCTTTGAATTAATTTATACATTGTTCATTTTGGACAAAAATAAATACTTACTACTATAAGGGAAATGTAAAGAAAAAAGGTACCAAAAGGTTTCAGGAGAAAAAGAGAGAGTGGATGGGGGGGGGGGGGGGACAGAACAAAAGCCCTCTAAACATTAGTAAAATACAACTGCTAACTTTAGAAAAAAAAGGAAATAAAATTAAGAACATCAGTTAGCCCAACCTTAGTAATAATCTTGAATTGTAGTAACCTAAACAAACCTGATTAATATCAATAATCAGGCATGAGCTGGCTAATCTTGCCGTCTTCGAGTGCCATCTTTTGTTCAGTAACCTTCAACCAAATGCAAACCCCAGTAAAACTGAGGACCAAACTTGCAAACCCACTTCCTAAACCGATCCCAACAATGGCCAAAACTGACAAACCTTTGGTCTTCATTGGAGGCAAAGGGTAGCCATAAAGATCCTTATTTCCAAGAAAAGAAGAGGCATTGAATCTTGGTAAATTACCGCTCCTATTCCCTAATGAAACAGGTATTGGCCCAGACAGCTTGTTATTGCTCACATCAAAAGCAGATAGCCTTACTAGAAGACCAAGCTGTTGTGGGATTTGACCGGAGAGGAAATTATCATGCAAATCAATAACATTTAAATAAGCACACATTGTAATCTGTGGTGGGATCTCTCCATCGAGTCGATTAGAGGAGAGATTGAGCACAGCAAGATTGACCAAGGATTGCAAATCTGCGGGGATAGCGCCTGTAATTTGATTAGAGGAGAGGTCAAGAGACTGGAGATTGGTACAGTTTGCTAAATAAGGAGAGATAGAGCCTTGAAGAGAAAGGTTTGTCAGAGAAAGCTTATAGATGCGACCATTGTTGCAAGTAGCACCAGGGAGATAAGAAGTGAAACCAGAACATGGGTTTGCAAAATTTGATTTTGTCCAGTTTTGAAGTGAGTTTGTTGGGTCTTTTAAGGATTGAGTTAAGTGGGTTAAACACGCTTCATCACTTGGATCTGATATTGAGACAGATGCGCAGGCTAACAAAGTAAACAACACCACTGACCAAAAACCCATCTGGAGATCGATAGAGAGACAGAGACAGAGAACTTGATTCTTTCTTGGCGTACACAAGCAGACACTTTACTTGCAATTCTTTTTCTTCAGTTCTTGGCTTAGTTTCAAAGGACAGAGAATGAGTGGGTGCTCCTTTATTTATAACAAAAAAGGAGGGCCTGTTCTTGTAGTTGGACTTTTTTTTTTTTAATTGTTGGTTAATGGTTAGGTTTGAGGCTTAAGGGAAGAGAGGGGAAGACATTGGCAGTGAAGAGTGAGGAGGAGAGGGACGATGGGGCTTGGTGAGAATGAAAGGGTAGAGAGGAAAGCTAAGGTGGGGGTTTTGTGTGGGGTGGTGACCTGCACGTACGAAGTGCAAGATAGTGACACCACGTTCTTGAAGCATTGAGGTCGTTTTGGTCATTTGGCTCCAATCCTAGGGAACCAGAAGGGAGCATTGTTGTCGATCCGTCGATACATTCAAGGAAAAATGAAAAAGGACATGGAATTGGAATTGAATATGTGTTTGATATTAGGGTTTTATAAGATTATTTTTTAATTGAAAGATAATATTATATAATTTGTTTTTAGCATTGCATTGAAACCCGGTTTGATTCATGAATTAATCTAAAATTTGTATAATTATTAGCATTAATTTTTAGATATTCTTAATTTTTTTTTATTTTAATATATCCAAATCATCTAAAAATATTTAAAAAATACAATCACATCACTTAAATGCTTGTCCTGTGAAGAGGTGAGTTTTTAAGAGTTTATGGATATATCCGTGACCGAGGAATAATATCTATGATCTAGTTTTAATGCCCTCACATCATTCCCACACACAAAGAGGACTCCCTGCCATTGATCTTGCATAACTCTCTCCCGTCATTTATTATAATAATTGACACCACTCGTCACCATTCACATGATCTTCTTCTTGTAATCTTCTGGTATCTCCTCTTCTTCTTCATTTTCCTGTTTCCCTTTCGTCACAGCAATTAGCCGGTCACAAGACAAGCAGCTATGGCTGTCCAATGTCAACATTCTTTCTTGAAAAAAACAGAACCAATGGTGGAATTTCTTCTTCAAGTTACCATGTGGGGACTTCGATTGCAGGCAGTGTTTTGGTGCGGAAGCCATTGAAGGAGATGTAATCATGGTTTTCAGGGATTGATTTTTGGCTTCTTTGACCACTCATTTGAAAGTGTAATGAGAGATGAATGTCTAAAGAATGGGAGAAACTGTTAACTCATCAAAAAAATAAGAAAAAGGAACCCTTTTTTTCTGTGAGAAATCATGGTGAATAGCAGTGGGTCCATGTCCAGGGCAGGCGGATGCTGCAATGAATCGGGATCACATGTCCGGGCAGTGCAAATGCTTAGAAATCCTTGGAGACGGGAGGCTCATGAGCTACCAGTGCTCAAAAGGACTTCCTTTTTGTGGGCTGTCTCAATAATGCAGAGGCACTTTGATCTTCCAGCGAAGAATGCAAGACGAAGACATGGCATGCCTGGTTTGAGATACCTTAGACGGCGTGCTTAAGAAAGGGATTAATGTTGGTTTCAGTAATCATCACATGAGATTGATTACATTCCGCAAATTTGAAAAGGAATGGGAATTCTAAAGCAAGTTTGAACATTGTTGTTGGTGCGGTGTGTCCTCATTATTTTGCTTTACATCCCTTTTCGTGCTACAGTTGAAGGACATGGTCAATTTTTTTTTTTTCATAAATAAATTAAAATAATATATTTTTTATTTTTTAAAATTTATTTTTTATATTCACACAGAAACAATTAAAAACATAACGACAATAATTTTAAATAAAAAAATTTAAATTTTTTTTTACGTTTAAACCACATTTACAGACAAATTCCAAGTTACAGAGTAATCGTTGACACAAACCTGACTTGAGGAGAAAATACTTTCGCAAACATCATCACGTTTTGCCGATTCTTGAATGATGGGCGATGCACAAGAGCGGGATATAAGTTAATAGTAAACCTCAATTTAGTCCTTCATGTATAATTTCATGATCAATTGAGTTCCAAACCTTTTGATTTCGTCAATTTGTTCTATTTGTAATTAACCTTGGACTACGTCACGCCTTCGTCAATTGAATCTTTATATTAACTCTCAAGTATTACATTAACTCGAATCAATTTTATTTATCAAAACGATAACACTTTGTTTTTTTTCTTTTAAGATATTAATGAATTTATGTTTGGATTAAATTTACCCAAGTTAATTAACTCATTAAAAATCCATCTAGTTTAAATAAGTTTAATTGGATGAATATTTTATCTAATTGAACTAAAAATCCAACCTCAAACCAGGCTTTTAATCCTAAATTTTTTATATTAATCAGGTTTAGATGATATTTGAGATTGTATATTTTTTAAAATAACTTTTCATTTAAAAATATATTTAAAATACACACACATGCATATATATATATATATATATATATTATTTTTAACATTATCATATTAAAATTATAAAAAAAATACTAGAAAATATCTATTCTTGTTTTTTAAAATAAAAATACTTTTAAATGTGTTTTTTTAAAAAAGTTGTGATAAAAAACACCCCCTTTAGCAGCTACAAGTCAACATTCATTCACAGGCATAGCGGTACAAGGTAGACTTCCCCACTACAAATTGGAATCTAAGGCAAAGGCTCCACTTCAGCAGCTTAATTTGGTTTTAGTGGCAATAATTTGATTGCCACCAACTGTTGTTGCTTCACTACAAGCAAAGGTCCACCTATCCCAGTACAAATACTTAGGAGGAAAATAAATTCCTTTTAAAAAGTGAATTCCGGGAAAAATGAATTCCGGAAAAGTATTTTTCGATGTTTGGTAGTGTTATGGAAAATGAACTGGAAAACACTTTCCAGTGTTTGGTTATGTCATGAAAAATGAGCTGGAAAATAACTTATTAATATTTTATTTTTCTCAAGTTTATTAAAATAATGAGGAACAAATCTTACAAATTAAAAAGTTGAATGAGAATTAATAATATAATTTCATAAATTATCTCAAATAAAACAAATAATAATAAAAATAATAGGGATCAAATCTAAAAAATTTAAAAAAATGAAAAATAAAGAAATTAAAATAATAAATAATCAACATTTCATAAATTATTTCAAATAAAATAAATAGCAATCAAAAGAATGAGGATCAAATTTGATAAATAAAAAATTTCAATAAAAAAATGATAAGGAAAAAGCAAATAGCAATTATAAAAATAAGGACCAAAGTTAATATAAAAAAAAAAAATAAGAGATGAAATTGAAAAATAAATATTCAAAACAAAATATATATAGCAATCAAAAGTTTGAGGATCAAATTTGATATAATTAGCAAATAATGACATTTCTAAATTTTTCACAACTTCCGGAGAGTGTTTTCCCCTCAAATTTTTCTTTCCTGAAAAGGAAACAGATCTGAAAACTAGAGAATCAAGTCATGATGATCAAGATTACAAAACTGTTTTCTTTTATAAACATTAGGTATGATCGATATTTTGCTAGCTTCTTTGGCTTCGAAGACTAGACTTTCTAAAAGCTGTTATTTTGTTCACACGTGAAAGTTTTTTTTAAGCGCATATATATATATATATATATATAACTTGTGAGCTTTTTTTTAGAAATGATTAGTTTGAATTTCATAAATTTTAGAATTATTAAAAATTTACATAATCGTTAATTTTATGACCTGTATAATTAGTTGAGATGTGCATAAATTAATCCGGACACCAATATTAATATATATAAACATTAAATAACTATCGTTGATATACTGTGGATTGAATAAAAAAAATTGAATACAAAAAAAAAATAAGTTATGAAAAATTATTTAACTATGTTATTAAACTTTATCTAATGAGTCAATTTTAAAATTTCTCGAACCAACTTCTTATCTAGCTCGAACTTTAGATTAATTTATTATATGTAAGGTGACTCGATATAACTCAATTAATTTGACAAGTCTAAAAATAATCTAGATAACTGATAAAAGCATGGTTTGACATTATAAAAAATAAATTAAGATACATCTTTTTTCTTAAATATTGAGATGACGATGCATCGGCTTGGGTTCCTCAACTTACCCATCAAATCCTTGACTTGGATCTTGAATTTTATTGGGTTTAATAAACAAAAAACTTATAAGTTATTTTTTATGATAATAAAAATAAACATTTATAAAATTAAATACAATCAAAATATCGTGTAGTTTGTTCGAGTAAAAAATAACCCTATCAAAAATAAACCGAAATAAATTATGTAATTCAATTTAAAATTAATTAAATATTGAAGATTGAAATTAAAATAAAATCAAGAAAACTTTAATGTTGAAAAAAAAAAAAAGAGGTGTTGTGGATTATTAAAGTGATTTAGAAGGAGAGAGACACATATAGAAAACTTATAAGCTGTTTTTAACTTAATTATATGGTAATAAAAAAAATATTTATAAAATTAAACACAACTAAATATCATGAAGTTTGTCTGAGTAAACTATAAATTAGTGGAAAGCGAATCAAAATAAATTAAGAAATTTAATTCAAAATTAATGAAAGGTTGAAGATTAAAATTAAAATTAAATAAATAAAAAAATGAGCAAAACTCCACAATGTTGAAAAATTGAAAAATAAAATCAATAATAGAAAAACAAGGGTGTTGTGGATTATTAAAGTGATTTACAAGGGGATAGACACATATAGTACCTTAATATATTCAATAATTCATCGTTGTTCATTGATTAAAACAATTATCACTCGGTACCATCAATCATGTGGTCTGAATTGGGCGACAGTTCATCTGAATTGGTGGTGAGATTTGTTGACGACACCAACCAGAACTCTTCAAGACAGAACGAAGAAGGGTTCTTGTCACCTGAAATGTAATGCTTCCTCTCTATATGAACACCGGAGCTGGACTTTGCTGGGCTTCATTTTCAACTAGTGGTCCAATCTCCAATATCTACCTCTGGGTTTCGAGGCTGAAGTTACATCAGACAGAACATGAGCGCCAACAAACCAACACCTTGTTGGGGCTGCACTCTCATGCCCTCGAAGGGCAATCTTCTACTTGCACACCATGATAAGAAGTGAAAGTGAAAGGTCTTACCATGGGACTACACGGGTCCAGGAGATTTTGTGAGGTGAAAACGAGGGCCTTAAACCTCAAATCTCGAGGCCCTCTGCTTCCATGGCTTTTCCCGCCTCCTCTCACTATTCCAATCTGTAGCCCAGTTATGGTCCCTATCTCAGACAGCACCATGTCCTCCTCTCTACGATCGGTCCAACTTTTCATTGCTTGCGTCCAACCTCTCGTGGATGTGTGCTGGACAACAATATCTTTTGCGCACGAGAACTGGATGTGACATTTGCTCTTTGGCTCTCGCTAGGAGATGAAGAACCCTCGTCAGCCTAAATTATTGCAACATTATCTCTTTGTACCTCCTAGGCTCTTACGTTGGTGAGCGCAAACGCATATATAATACACAGTTTTAGATTGAGAGGTTTCATCCAACAGTCCTTGCTAAAAAACGAAAACATTACTGTTGAAATCTCAATACTCGTGGTGATTTAGGATTTCATGCCCTTTTATTTGCCTAGAGCTGTCGCTTCATTATCAATGAAATCATCCCGGTAACTATCCACCGCCTTCCTTTTCCCTTTCCGAACCAGCAGGTCCGGATGTTTTAACCTCTGCTGCTTCGTTGCAGCCATCGAATTCAAAGCCCAGCCTTGACAGCAAAACGGGCCCTTTGTTCTTGGCACAACAATGTCCACGATTTGTAGAAAGCAGGGTGGGGCAAACAGACACATGCTCGTTCAACTTGGTCTGATTTAGACTTTGGTGGGAAAATGTGGCAAACCATATCTTTTTCTAGGTTGTGATTTATCAGCCTAACACACAAATATCAATTTTTGGGAATAAAATGTGGTACTGATATGAGAGAATGTCCAAAAAGCCTAGCATATAAAAACATTGATGTCCCGCATCCCAGCTAGTTTGGTATAATTGGAAGTTCAGGGCAAAAAATTACTTCTCTAAGGTTTATTTAGTTAACAAAATTTAATTAAACACGCTCATATAGCTTAAAAAAGAGCTGTTGTGTTAAAAAAACGTGAGCATGCTCTCAAATCAAACACTACCTCATATAGCTTAACATGAAAAGTTAAAACATTTGTTCCCAAACACATTTGTTGCCAAGAAAGGCAGCGGCGGTTGAGTCTTGATATCTTGAACGGAGGCAGATATGGCTGATCTCAGATCAAACACATTCTCTCCCGTAAGGTGATCATAGAATGATTATATATAGTGTGATGTCGTCGGCTAATGATATTATATGAAGCTCGGATTGTAATTATGGATGCACAGTGCATGGCAACATATCGTTATTATTAAAGGCTTAGGGAAACGAACAGCCCGTATTGATTGGCTGTAATGCTGTCATGAAGTGACTCCTATGATCATCTTTCAAGGAGATTGCGTCTGGCCACTCAATCTTGAGCTCTGCTTTGTTTGATCAATCATGGCCATTGCTCCTCCAATTAATGATGTCGTCGGCCCTTGCAGTAGTCGGCTGTTTGTTTCGTGCTTCGCGCGCGCGCGTAAACCCACTCGTCAAATAACCATTTATATTCTGCAATATACTTTATTTATCAACTGTTTTTATCGAGAATTAACGATCACGTGAACAATACATGATATCTTTCAACATGAAAAAAAGTTGTTAATTTTATTCTGTTTTGTTCAATATAACCAAAATATTTTATATAAATTTAATAATAAAATAAAATAAAATAATTTTCATCTCATTTTAAATATCGGCCTTTTTGAATTTTTCGGCTTAAATATCCGACATATTTCAGATTTTTCAAACTTGATTTTATCCGGAATATTTCGGTTTTCGATTCAGCGTGTTTTGTTCCGGTCTTGAAAAGCTATTGAATTAAATTGAACATGGTTCAATTTAATTAATTAAATCACCCAAGTATAAAAAGCTTTTTTTCATTACTATTTTCAATAACAATGATATTAATAATAATATTGAAAATTATTATTATTATTTTCATTAACAATGATATTAATTTTTAAAAATTAGATTTATAACTAATATATATGGTTTATATTCATGTTTTTTTTTTCAAGTTTATACTTTATAAGAATTTGAATAAGATAAGAGATGTTTTAGATCTCATTACCCTTTACAACATTGGTCTAGCTTTATATTTAAAATATTTGTTTTAAAATATTTTAATTTTATAATATTTTGATATTTTGTTTAAGTTGAATTATTTTAAGTTAAAAATCTATTTAATCTTGACCATTTAGAAATATTTTACAATTTAAAATTATATTTTTTTGATATTGTATTTATATTGCATAATTTATAATTAATTTATCTTAAATTTAAATTATATTTATTGAATATATATATATAAAACCAAGCTTAGCTAACTTGAGTGTGATATATATTATTTTTAAAGTATTTTTTATTTAAAAATATATTAAAACAATATATATTTTTTTAAAGGCACTTGTTTCTCATGTTAGCAAAATAAAATAATTTTAAAATAAAAAAGATTAATTTTTCTAAAATTACAACCACACTAAACACGTCCTTTATTACATTTGACAATTCACATGATTCGGTGATTTTACCTTAGTTGATCCCCGGGAGCATGAGTGCCAGACACCATCATGGCGTATTTCCTTGACATGACATTGATTACAATTTGACGTACGCCTTTAAGCCATTAAGGACAATTGTTTACACAAGTTTGGTCTTAGCCCACTACTTTTGACATCACCCATCACCATGCATGCTGCTTTGTTTTAGAAGTAGGGGGACTCCCTTCTTTTAAAATACATAGCAGGGATTTTTTATTATTAAAAATAAAATATTGATATCATTTTATTAATCATGGGTCTTATTGGAAAACAATGGAAATTTTAGAAATGTGGTTTAATTTGTATTTTTTTAAAAATTATTTTTTTTATTTTAAAATTTTTTAATGTGCTGATCTTAAAAATAATTTTTAAAATTTAAAAAAATATTATTTTAATATATTTCTAAAGTGCATACTTTTTAAAAACACTAGTAACTTACTATTTATTGTATATTATTAAATCAATTTCTCTTCAAATAAAATAATAATTTAAAAATCATTCTATGATTATATTATTCAGGTAAGATTATATTTTTTGTTAATATCATTGATTATTTTGTGAGCGAATATATAAACCATTTGTACATACTTTCCAAAAACATTTATCTCATAAATAATTAATATTTTTTATTAGTTACATAATTTTTAAATTAACTGTTACTTTATTTTTCCGATACATTCTTATGAAAACGTTTTTTTTTTTTTTTTTTTAAACCTTCTCTTTAAATTATTATAGTTCTTTATTTAAGAATTATTATTGGGTGAAGGGAATTTAAAGGAAAGATAAGGATGAATTAATCAAATAAAAAATTTGGATTGAAAAATAAAAAAATTAGTGGACCCACAGCCATCAAACTAGCTGGCTACTAAATAAATGCTACTGAATCTTTGTCCAAAGGGCACATGATATTTGTCAAGATTCTTTGCGTTAGTTTACAATAAGAACAATAAAGTTGGATTTCTCATTTTCTTCGATAAGATACATCAATTGTTATTCATTTAAACTATGTTGGTTTCATTTGATATCGTAAAAAACATTATATTAATGAAGTATAATACATAGGGTATGAGATTTATCTATAGAATTATTCTCAAAATAATATAGCACAATATACACTTTAGTTGTATCCAAGAAAATATGTTTTTTGCATTTTTTTTGTTTTCCCTGTAAGAAATAATTTAAAAAATACTTTGATTATTAAAATTAATTCAGTTTTTTTTTTAATATTAAAATAATTAATTTAATTGATTAAATTCTAGTTTTTTTTAAAAAAAAAATTATTGATTTGAATTCTACAAATCTCAATTTCTTCTAAAGTTGTGTAATTTATCTTGACTATTAACTTTAAAGTTTTTATGATTAGTTAATATATATAAATTAGTTTGGAATATTTATATTAATAATAATAATAATAATAATAATAATAAATATACAGCTCCTTCTGCCAGAAGAAAACGGGTGTCGAGAAAAGTCAAAATGGGTGTGCCCAACTTGGTGGTTGAGATTTTTCTTTTGATCATTACGCTGACATGAATCTTCATGTCGTCCAAGCTGTAGAGCAACTTACAGATCAGTAATAACTGCGTCTTTGTACTATAGAGCAAAGACCACGAACAGTCTTTGCCAACTCATAGCCCATCCATACCGATCGTGTTCTTTGCAAGATAATCTAGTCATGTGCTTGTTGCTGGCGATCTATATAATCTTGACCATGTAGCAGAACCTGTTTCACCAAACTTTCGAAGCAAAATATTCGTTTTATATCTTCTGAAAATCGAAGGAAATATTGGCTTTTCCACCTCTTAATTACCAAGAAGCTGATGCATGAACAAACAATAGAGAAATATCACGGCTTCTACACTGAAATCCCATCTCGACTCTGTCTTCTTAAGCATAACCTGGAACCAGATTTTTTTTTTTTATTTTTATGTAAAGGTCAAATAATAATGATACAAGAACTGTTTGAGAAATGCGAGGAACGAAGATAATGAACATGAAAGCACGTGTGTTAACTCACACGCGATGTGAAGCACCGACTGTTCATTGAAATCTACGTACATGTGGACATGGAATTGCTTTTATGGTCATCATCATTAGCTTGTAGTGGTGAGTAAGATGTGCTTTGAACGAAAGAGCTTTGAGGTTTTTTCTAGTGTCAAGTGCTTTTCCTTTGCGTAGCTGACATAACTAACCAGTTAAAACCCTCAAATAAGAATCAAGTTCCACCATCACAATTCACATCCCCTCCCACTTTTTCTTTTTTTTCTCAACTTTTGGAATTATTGGCATGCAATGTAGATTGTGGTGTCATCTTTAGAGAAAGGTTAGATGTTAAAGGCGGGTGGTAATCATGGTGTTGTGTGCATGGAGAGCCATAAGTGGTGATGAGATCAGAAACATTATGGTCAAAGGCTCAAAGCAAAAGAGAGAATGGCCATATCCCATATTTGTGCTCTGTTCTGTACTTGAGAGAGGCGATAAAAGCTGAGCCTAATTATGAGAATGGCCATCCCATATTGCAAAAATCATTCCACGGACTTCAATCATATTGTTTTTAAAAGCTCTCTCCCACCATTACTACTTTTCAAGATCATCGCAAGGAGGTCAAAAAAAGGATGAGTTTTAAAATTTGAAGCTCTTGTTCATGAACATGGTCCCATATGCATGCATCCAAGTGTGTCCAGTAACCCCCTCAATTTTCTCCATTAACTAAAGAAAATCCCAAACAAAAAAACCGAATCTAACTTTCTTTCTCGTGTTTTCTGCTGCTCTGCAGCGCGCTTTTACTAAAACACTAACCCTAGGCATCTGTCCAAGCAGCAAAAACTGGCATGTGAGGCAATGAGACAGCAGCAGGCCTCAACTGTGCTGCTGCTGCTGTTGGGATCCAAGAATTCACATCACAAATTGGACTAGTGTAAAACTTGGATGTTGCTGAGGGAGGCATTCCAAAGAGCACTGGTAGGTTTGCTCTATCAGGGCTTCCTTCTCTAGAGCTACATAAACTAGTCACCAGCGACGACGCATTTGACATGTGAGTTCCCATCTTGGACGAGTCTTCTACCTGTTGCTGGTGCAGTGAGAAAATGCTGTCATTTGCGATTACATTTTCAGGGGACAACGAGAAAGCCTGAGTTTTGTAATTATCCACAGCATTTGAGGCTTTGTGATCCAGTTGCTGGGAGGACTGACAGAAGACCATTTTCCAATCCGATTCGTTTTCACTCTTATGAGTAGAAGGATTGTGATTGGTAGTTGCATCATTACAAGGTCCAATGTCTTTGTTTCGCCTGGCTAATTCTCCAGCAAGAAGCGTATTGCTAGCCATGATTCGTTCCACATCATACCTCGTTATGTCAAAGTTGGTTACAGCACTAACTCCTCGAAATTTTATAGCTGCTACATCATAGGCTTCAGCTGCTTCCTCTTGGGTGCCTGAAGTTTTGGTTTGAATAAAGATCAGAACTGGCAGAAGCAAGGCAATCTTACAAGCACAAGCATAAGCATGCACTAAGACTTTAGTGGAAACAAGAGGCAAATAAATACATGAGCACAACCGTAGAACATTAAGACACAAATTCAATAAACAGAAACATAATTAGCCCACGAACTCACTGAATGTTCCTAGATAAAGATCCTTGTTTCCGGCAACCCTTCCAATCCGAGCTTGCCATCTTCCATGTTGATGATGTCTGCTAAAAATTAAAACATGAACAGAGACTTCAGGGCCAAACAATCACTTTCTTTGTATAAAATGCAAGTGAGCAGTATTCACATGTTGCTAAGTACTAATGTAGGATATCAAGACCTTGTTACTCCTCGGTAAATTGAAGCTCCCCTGGAGAACCCACTACTTTTTCTGATCAAATAAAGAGGAAAAAAAATATACAAAAGTTAGATCCAAAAGAGAAACCATGTGAATGCATGGATACACACCAAGGCAAAAGATGTAAAACCTTCTCAAATGAGCAACATATTCCTGTCTGGTCATGTTCTTCATTTCTTCAATTTCTTTTTGATAGTTTTCCAACTAGAAAGCAACAACAAAATTCCCTTTCAGATGATAAAAAAATTTGGAATGAAATAAAAATAGAGGGCAAAATCATTACAGGGGAATTGATATGAGTAGAGGGTCCCCAATACTTGAGTGCAGCTAGATCATAAGCTCTTGCAGCTTTTTCTTCCATATCGTAACCCCCTGAAATTTATATTTTGGATTTACTTCATAAATTTGACTGTATATGACAAAATTTTAAAAATTCTGATCATTGTACATGAAAAAGGCTTACCCAGATAAACTGAGAGTCATCATTTGTTTGAAATGGCAAGCAAAAAACAAAAACAAAAAACCAGTGACATAAATTTATTAGTCGGGTCAATTGAGAAAAAAAAAGAATGAAAAAATGCTGAAGCATTCAAAGCAAGAAAAACATAAAGAGCAAATGCTGATTATGCATTTATTTGCTAACCTTGCCTTCCTTTTCTGCTTTGACCTTCTTTCTTGCAACTGTTGTCCCATAGATGGGCTTCATATCTCCCTGTCCATCTATGCCTGATTAAACAAAATCCATTAAATAATCTGTTTTTAGGAATATAATGCAAGCAAATTGAGAGAAAAACAAAATAAAAGAAGGGAGATCAGAGGCACAGACAAGACAGGAAAGAGCAGTGCAAAAAGACTTTATGGTTATGAAAAATAGACTTGTTTCAAAAAAGAAAAATCACATTAAATAAAAGAGCAGGATATAGAAAAGGGATTAAGGATAAAAGAAGTAGTAACCTTGTAACACCTCTATATTGGGAAGTTCTTTGCCCAAATGTATCAATGGACTTCCTATGAACAATTTGCTTCTGATCCCCCTTCCCGGGTCCTCTTTTCTTGGTTTCTATGGCTGCATAGTCAGTCACAGAAGGTGAGATTTGCTGAGAAGTACCAGTAACACAGCTTGACTGGGAGCCAGGACTCATTGACAAGCTCAAACACTGCAAATCCCCGTATGTCATTGCACTAATATTAGGCCCAGATTCACCTCCATTTTCAACCACACATCTAAGCATCTTCTGCTCCATGACATGGTTGCTTTGATGGTTTCTCGAAACCCAATTCTTCATGCCAGGTATCCCATCATCTCCCATATTTGGATGAAGAAGAAGATTGCAATCTGAAGCCTGAGTCATTTGCTTAGCATCCTCTCCTACTGACATCTCATTGTCCCTAAAGTTGGAGTAATATGGGTACTGTTGAACTTGAATGTGGTGATGGTGTTGCTGTCTGGGGTTTTGTTCAAGATGGTTTAGACAAATTTGGTTGTTGGGCTCATGGTCTGTGTCTTGGTGATAATACATAGAACTACTACTGTCTAAGCTAAGAGCCATAGCTTCTCTATCATTGCTTTCGTAGTGATGGGTCCCCATAGTTGCACCAACAAAGAAGTCCTCAAGTTTTGGTGTTGAAGTTGTTACCATTGTTGCTTCACATAGAAAGTCAAACAGAAGTGTCCAGAAGTTTGATAATCAACATTTACCCAAAAGCACAAAACAAAGCCAAGAAGCAAAGAATAAGTTATGTTTCAGCTGAAGTAGGCTAACCTTGAGGCTGTGTCCTGGTGAGAGCATCCATCATACAAGGCGACCCATCGGACCTCAGTGGCATAACATGCAGAGGAGAGTAAAAGCCACCATTCTCACCTTCAACACCGTAGTAAATACCACAGTTAAGGTGTGGTAATTGGGAGTGGAAAAGGTTTGTTGGGATTGCAGTAGGAACAGCAGCAGAGGCAGACCGTGTTTGTTGATGATGATCAGTACCTGATGGAACCTCCATGTTCATTTGAGGGGACAAAGAGAAGCCTAACCAGTCAGCATTATGGTTATTGTTACCATCATCATTGTTCATGGACTTCATTTCTTTTGTGCTTTCTGATGTCACTTAATTCTAACTTAATCAGAAAAGAATTTTTAGACAAGGGCAGAGGCAAGGGCAAGGGCAAACACAATGATTGGTGAAGACATATATACTACTAAGAATGTAGTAACAACATGGTATGTATCTCTCCTTTTCCTTCCACTAATATTTTAAGAGGGGTTTTTTTTTTTTTTTTTTTTTTTTCCTTTAGCTAGTCGCAGAAGTGGATATATATTGGGCTTGGACCAAATCTAACCACTCATCTAAAGACCTGAAACAAATCCAAACTCCTGCAACTGAATCCATACCCTCTCTCTCTCTGAAAAGATTTCTAAAGAGAACAAAGCAAGACCCTTTAACCTAAAACAAAAGGAATGAGCTCCAGCAAGCAATGCCGGGCATCCTGCCTGCATTCCATAGGGATCTGTGTATGAGAAAGACCTCTTCTTTTACTTTAACCCTACGCTCCCCTTGTTGCCTTTCTTTTTCTTTACTTTAATTAATACCATCCCATCGAACATCCCAAGATACCATTAAAAATCCTGGACGAAAAACCTACAGTTACACCAAAGACAAAGATATTTTTAGTAGCAAAGAAACCTCATTTTCTCAAGTGGATACGTACGACTTCTGCTCAATACCCAGCAAATCCCATCAATTAATTTCGAGGATTGCTACCTTGATTGAGAAAGCCTGGCTATTTTTCCAGAAAACATCTTCTTCACGTGAGGGATGCATTTTTTTTAATTATTCAATTTTGATTAACATGTAAATTATTTTGAAAATAGTCTTACATCATTGATATACATTCGAGAGAATTTTTCAATAGAAATACTTTCTAAAGTACGGTTGAGTTTTTAAATATTTTTATATCATTTGAACATGATAATGGTGATAAAAATATTAAAAAAACCTGAGAAAAAATCTTAAATTTAAACATATTTTTATTAAAACATCTATATCTCGTTACCACACACCCAATTAATATTTTAAGAATAGCTTGGAGTATTATATAAATCTTAGTGTGTCCTTGAACTCTATTAATCACCGCTAGCTAATAATATATATATTTTTTTAGGTAATAATATTTGATAAAACAAAAACCAGACCAGGTACTGCTTTTGCTTTAATGTGAGTAGCAGCAGCAGGCCAGCAGGCACCAGTAGATTTCACAGCACAGAGCAGAAAAACAAAGCGCTCCATCAAGTCATTTCAATATGTAGTCTCTCTGGCCCTACTTTATTTCCAACTCATAGGGATAGAAGATAGATAGGTAGATAGATAAAGAGGCATGAACGAGGCATCTTCTCTTCCACCTCTCTCTCTCTCTCTCTCTCTCTCTCTGTGGGGTTACTGCATGCAGGACAGGTGAAGTGAAGACGACGCCGTATTTTACTGACCATCAAGCTTTGCCAAGTCAAACTCTTGACTGTCCTTGCCTTGTCCCGTCGTCTCCTCTCCTGCTACAAAAGTTGTCATCGGTACAAGAGACCGGATAACCTTACAAGCAAAATGGCATGGAACCAAACAAGTAGAGGGCCTCCTTCGCTCAAAACTGGTTTGATTTTTTGTGCGTTGTGATTCTGACATGTTTTGAAAAAGTTTATTTGAGGTCACCATGCGTGATAGCAATGTAAAATGTCTAAATCTAATCTAATTATATTAGGAAAAGGGAACGAACTCTTGGGGTGTTCCATGGAGGGTGGCGTCATGAGGATTTCCTTGTGGATGCGGTGTACTCAAATACCGGGAATGGTCTTTTTTCACTTACGAAAATATAAAACATCAAAATTGACAAGAAAGAATATATTTTAAAAAATTAACTAAAAGTTGAAGAAAGAGAAATAAAAAAAAATTAACTAAAAACTTTGAATCAGATTTTTTTTAAAAATATAACTTTATTTCTGTATCTTTTTAACCATTTGATAGCATGAAGAATTAGAGGGAGTTTGGCATGTGGCATGGTGACCAAAACATTGTTTTTTAAAAATATTTTTATTTAAAATTAATTTTTTTAATAATTTTAAATCGTTTTAATGTCAAAAAATAAAAAATTATTATTTTAATTTAGTTTTAAATGAAAAATATTTTAAAAAATACTGCTACCACAATACTAAATAGACTCGCAGATAAATTATTTTTGAATTTTTTATTTATTAAAACATTTGAGCAATTTTCTTAATATTACTTCGTTTACATTTAAAAAAAATTATTCTGCCAACGGTAATACATAGGCAACATAGCCAGTTTATTTCTATATCTTATGAATATATCGTCGATCAACATGCAAAGATAATATACCTAGTGAAATATTACAATAAGATCTTGATAATTCATTTAATAACTGATTTAAATTCTAACAAGCAAAGTTCAACAACAACTAATATGATAAGTTGTAGAACTTGAAGAAAGAAAAACACTTAAGGTTGTTGTATTGAGAAAATCCAAAGAGACAAACAGGTCTATTGTTAAAAAAAAAAAAAAAAAAAAGACCAAAACAGTCGATAAAAATAAAAAATGTTAAGACCCCTTCCAAAGACGACAACAATAGTTTGTCAAAATAAAAAAGAGAAAGTAAAAAAAAGACTGAAATTAATTGTGAGTAGTGAAATAGACCGAGGAAGATAACTAATTTCTCCCTCAACTACACCTTTTTAATTAGGTTAAATCGAGTTGAAAAGAAAAGGTCTCGAACCCAAAGAGGAGAACAAGAAAGCATGGCAAACAAACCAGTCATATGACCGAACATAATTTGCCTTGGCGGTCTAGGGCTCAACACTTTCTTAGCTACATGTCTTGCAAATATGGTCGCATCCGTTGCCTTGCCACCTTGAGATGCCTTTGCTCGTTCTACGATAGCCTCTTTGAAGACCTTGTATAGCTTCCAGTCATGATTTCCTAATCTCTCCACGCTAGCAGAACCAAAATTTGATCTTATTGCCCAGGCCTTCGGGGCCAGTAGTGCTAGCATATATTAGAATGAACGCAAACCGCTAACCTACACATGTTGATGCTTCTCGTCCCCACGAGAGCCATTGACCACGAGTTCAAGCTCTCTTGAGCTTCTTGCACCAACATGTCCCACAAACCACGACAAAGAGGTCAAGCTAGCTCATTATGCGCCTGCGTCACTTGCAGGAGCTAAGTTCACCAGATGCTTTTAGAAGGCAAACCGGGGGTTATCACAAGGATGCAGCATCTGATGATCCGGAAATATCCTTAGGATCTTCACAGATTAATTTAGTAATTTTGTTTGGATATTGTCATGCTCCTAGAATTTTCTTGTTGATATAGCAGATGCGTCATTAGATTATTATACTCTCATAATCATGCACAAATTTGGTGTCGAATCATTCGCATATAAATGAAAAGACATTGCATAGTTTTTGGAGCATCCTTTTCAATTCATGTACCCTAAAAAGATGGGGTACCGAACTCAGTGCAGGTGTTTAAATGGTTCTGAGCGCATTTCCATATTGTTTTCCCATCACTTGGAATTAGCTTGTGGCCTTGCGTAAAAAAGTTGGTCAATTTTGCATTTCTTATATCTTGTATTAACTGTTTCCAATGTATAATATGTCTCCCATATACGGACGAGGCCATAAAAGACATGTGAGCACCAAATTTTTGGTTAATTTTTTAAAACATTGCAAAATTCGTTCATTGTGATCAATTTATTTGGATTTTCAATCTAAAAGGAATTCACAAATCTGAGGGATTGGTTTGGTAATTAGCATGCCTCACCATTATTATCCAACTCTATTATGGGAGGAGAACATGTAAGCATTTAATACATATACATTTTATATTTGGAGTCAGTGGTGAGTAAACCAAGTTTAATTAGGAGTAGTGCATCATCTAGTTATAGCAATTTCATTTTAGATTATAAGCCTTATTTAAAGGGATGCATAGTCAGACTCCCAAAAATGAAATGACATGGCCAGCCCACTAAAAAAAGGGTGTGTGTGTGGAGGTCAGTCTGAGAATATCGTCTTTGTCCAATCCTGTAAGTGCCCGTGTCTAATCTAGGGGATTTTGAAGGGAAACCCAAGTTTTATCCCTTAAAACACATTAATATTCATATAATCTGGTTATTTTTGTACTTTAAAAGAGTATTGTTTTTATAGTAACCTCCAACTAAAACTCAGAATTCACTTATGCAGGTGTTATCAGAGAACAAAGAGTATTGTCTTTGTTGAGCCCCCAAATCTTATCTCTCATCACACGTTAATATTCACAGTAGCTTCCATCTGATGCTCAGAACTCACTTCTGCTATTAGAGAACAAAGAGTAGCAGCAATGGAAACTCAGTTGTTAGCAAACTCAATTGCCGAGTTCATTGAATCATCAATAGACATTGTAACTTTCCCTACCATTCATTTCTTAGTTGCGGGTTTGATATTCTAACCCTTTTTTTTTTTTTTTTTTATAAACAATACGGGAAGTCATGGTGAATGGCTTTAATCCAGAGACAGCCTGGTGAAAACAACGAGGAACATGACTTCATAATGAGGATCTTTATTACTAAAGATCAGATTGTTCTTTATCAGCCAAATGATGGCAAAAAAAGAGCTTACGCGTCTTCTTTCAAGCCTGGATTAGCTCACAGTAACTTACACGACAGGAACCAGATATCATTAAGAAGCGCAAGCCATCTGAAGCCCATCTTGCCACACCAAATCTCCTTCCAGGCTTTGAGAAAGATCTCACCAGGCTCCTAGAGTTTATCCATTTAAGAAACCTTTGGGAATTGGTTTGTGGTTTTTTGGAAATTAATTACTCTCGTATTCTAATAAAATGATTAGATTAAATATATGTGGATGAACATTTAATAACTGGTTAATATCCTATGGAGATTAATTACTTTCCTCTTCCAAAATATAACCTCATTTTGCATCTTCTTTGACATGAAAAAAATTAATTTTGAGAGGTGTAATTTCAACTGATTAGGTTCTAGATTTGTTTTATAAAAATCACCAATTTAAATTTTATAAATTTTAGGGTCACTGGAGACTTATATTATTATTAATTTCAAGATTTATGATATTAATTAAGATATATAAGCTAATTTTTTTTTAAAAAAAATTTTGGAATGCAGTAACTAGAACTAACACTTGAGTAGAAATAAGAGGATTGCAGATATAGCTAAAATAGGTCAACCCTCGGAACAAATAAAGTAGAGCATGGATTTATTTTATTTTATTTTATTTGCTTTATGTATGCAATTATGCATGGAAATTCATAAGAGTATTTGGGGCTCTGCTTCTACTTTTAAAAAAAGAAATTGCAATTGTATTTACTTGTTCCCGAAAAAAGTGATATTTCCATCGATCCCTGCCTGCTCTTTATAGCCTCCAAAGTTAACGTCGTTACCCTCTTTGTCTCTCTTTTCCCCACATTTTTTAATGTCCGTATGTTTGCTTCGAAAGTAATTTTGTTTTTGAAAAAAAAAATTTATGAAAAAAAAATTATTTTTTATGCTTAGTAATACCATAAAAAATAAATTAAAAAATATTTTCAATGTTTAGCTATATCAAGAAAAAATAAACTGAAAAATAACTTTATTTTTTAAAAAATTTATTAAAATATTAAGAAATAAATCTTAAAAATTAAAAAGTTAAATGATAATAAAAATGAAAAAAAATCTGATTTAATAAATTATCTCAAATAAATAAATAACAATTAAAATAATAAAGATCAAATCTAACTAATAACAAAATTGAAAGATGATGAAATTAAAAAATAATAATAATTACAATTTTATAAATTATTTCAAAAAAAATAAATAAAAATCAAAAGAACGAGAACCAAAGTTGATATAAAAATCAAATTAAATCAAATTCTAAATAATAATATATATATATAGTAATCAAAAGTTTGATGAATAAATTTTATATAATCAACAAATAACATGACATTTCTAAAATTTTCACCATTTCTAAAAAGTGTTTTCGGCTTAAAAAAAATAATATTTTCCTGAAAACTAAGCCATATTTTTTTTTTTATTAGAAAATGTTTTTCATTGACCAACTTTTTTAATGACAAACAAAAATAAAAAAGTTTGAAATATAATTTTCAAGAAACCACTTTTTATGAAACAAACAGGATCTAAGGCTAGTGTTTGCTAGCATTTTGTTTTATTTTAGCAGTGTTAGAATATATGGAAGTTGTTATTTTTTAAAATATTTTTTATTTGAAATATATTAAAATAATATATTTATTTATTTTTTTAAAATTTATTTTTAATATCAGGACATTAAAACAATAAAAAAATTTAAAAAATAATTTAAAAAAAATCAAAATTTTTTTAGAAAGACTGGCCTTCTAAAAAAATCTCAATTTAGTCTCAAACATGTATGCTTATTTTCAATTAAATAAAAAACTTATAAATTTGATCCCAAATGTTTCAGAAAGTTCTCAATGAAGTCTTTCTATTAACGTTCCTTAACATTTTTGCTAACTCTTTAAATTTACACCGATTTAGTGGTAGCATGCACATTAGATCATCACAAGTTTATAAGTTTTGGATGCAATCAATAATAAAGAATGGATATAAATGAAGGCTTCTCCAAGGAAAAGTTATTTTTCGACAAAATGGTAGAATATTTTCTTGTGATCATCCTAGCCCTGCTGCTCAAGAAGAGAGACCCTACAAGATTGAGGGAGATGTGCAAGGAAAGCAAGCCATGGTCCCGCCCTACATTGAGTATTCACTTGCCGATGCCATCGGAATGCCATTGACAGAGCTACCCACATTCCCGTGTCCCCTACATTGTGTTAAAAGAGTGCAAACAGAGAAAGTTCTGCAGGGAAAAGAAGTGAATATCTAACAAGGTGTTGAAGATGACAAAGGCCCTGGAAATATGGATTTATTTGCAACATCACAAGGAATGACAGCAGAGAGGGATGTTTGCTCATGGCATTTGGGTATTTTTCTAAAGAGGGGCCATACGTATTTTACTTTAGAAAGCTTGATTGATTAGGACACCCACCTAGCTGATTTAACTTTCCTTATTTTCATTTTTTTTTGAAAATCAACACATTGAAGCAGATATACATTGTGAAATACAGACGAGCTCTGATAACTACATTCGACAGGCATTAGCCAGTGCTTCCTGATTTACAACTGAAGACCAATGTATTTTTGCCACTATTATTCCATGGTAGCAGATTAACAAAAGCAGGGCAACTAACCAGAGAAAGACTGGTGTTTGCTATGCAGTGAACCTTCATGCAACTGGAACAACAACTGCTTCCCTTTGAAGACAAACATTCCTCCCTGAGAAGAACGGAGCAGAACTTGCTGGAATTATAGTGAGGGCAGATAGTGCTGCAGAAGAACCAAGTCATAAGCAGTTCAGTCTTGGGATTGGCAGATGGCTTTGCAGCATGTGTATTTGATAAACGAACCAAGCTCCGGACTGATTTCAGGATATCATCGATTCACTTCGCCAAACACATATTTCCTCAAAGTTGACTTCACAGGTCCATGAACAGGTTGATAGGGAACCTAGTACTGTTAATATGTCTGTAATTTGTAATCATTTATGTAAGTTTTTTCGTTCTGTTTATTCGTGAATTTCATTCTTTTAATGAGTTGCTCATTTCTCTTAAAATCAAAATGAAAAGACCTACAGGTAAATTAAGATAAAAAAAAAAAAAAATCTTAGTTTATTGAATAACTGTTCTTTGATGATAAATGGCACAGCAAAGAAATGTAAGCATCTCCAGTCCTGGGAAAGATGGCTGCGGAAGATGATTTACTGCAGCTCTGGAGCAGAAAGCAACATGCCAAATCAAACAACAAAATCACAGATATTTTTCTTTTCATGTGTTATGATTCTTGCCATTGTTGCAAGAAATCATCATGACACAATACTACTGCATCCGAAATCGAGCAACATCGAGTGTCGAAGAATCCATTAGAATGTTTACTTCGAATATTTAATATTTTTCAAGAAGACATGCTTTAAAGAAACACCAGCAGCTTAATGAATGCTGCCTGCCAAATGATTATTCTTGAAGACATACACGAACTGAAATCAAGTGCACAATCTAAAACACACCGGTCGGCCAGCATAGCAGCTTTATCTGGAGTAACAACACCGATTGCAATTAGCTTGACGCCAGCTGAATCAAATTTCTTAGGAAAATTGACAGTGTTCAAGTCCAATCTAATTGAAAATGTTCCATGATCGTTTTAGGAAAATTGATTGCAACTTCTTTGTACACTTTCTTTACCACGAAAATTTACGAAGAGGGGCAATTGTAAACACTTTTTTTTTTTTTGTCTAAAACTATCCAAACCCCCAATAAGCATAATCCCACAACAGAAAGAAAACAACAATTGCTGCTACAGAGGTATCAATCTTAATAACCCAATCTAGTTTTTACAGATAAATCTCTGTGATAAAAATAAAATAAAAAATCTATGAAACAACAAAAACAAGCTATAAAATTCCTAAATTAAACAAGACAAAATATAATCATGGGCTAAGCTAACAATCAAGTTTAGAACCACTAGTAGTTTGCTTAATTTTGTCTTGGACGGGCTTTTGTCAAGTAGAAATGAACCTCGCCCCAATGTTGGGCTTCAGAAACAAACTTCAGACGCTAGAGTCGTTTACTTGGGAGATAGCTCCTCCTGCTCTGCTCCAAATGTTTTATCCTATTTAGAACCTGTTTGGAATACGATTGGTTTCTCAAATCAAAAACACCAATGCTTGTTTTTGGTTTGAAAAGGGGATTGCATCTTCTACATTTCCAAACTATTACTAAAAATATAATTTTATAAATTATCTCAAATAAAATAAATAATAATTAAAATAATAAAGATCAAATTTAAAAAATAAAAAAAATAAAATATAAAAAAATTAAAATAATAATAATTAACATTTCATAAATTATTTCAAATAAAATAAGTAATGAAAAAAATGAGTACTAAATTTGATAGATAAAAAATTTCAATAAAAAAATGACAAGTAAAAAGCAAATAACAATTATAAAAATAAGGACCAAAGTTAATATAAAGATTAAATTTTAAGAGATGAAATTGAAAAATAAATATTAAAAACAAAATATATATAGCAATTAAAAGTTTGAAAGAACAAATTTGATATAATTATTAAATATTATGATATTTTTAAATTTTTTAAATTTTCAGAAAATATTTTCTACTCAAATTTTTTTAAAAATATTATTAAATATTATTACTTATAAAAAATTTAAAAATAAATTTTTAAAAATTACCTTTCAATGTCCTGTAACGCTATTGTTTCCTTTTCTTCAAGAACAGGACAAAACACCAACTCTAATCTCTTTCCCTTAAACCCTTGTTTACACAAGTGAGACAAAACCACACCCGCGTAAGCTAGACGAACTACACACGCTCTTGCACCCTTCAACTTTGCTTCTTTGGCATTGCGATCAAATCTGTTTTTTTTAAAAATTAAATTTTTTTTTAAATTAAATTGAGTGGTTTATATCTTTTGAATCGTTTTGATGTATTAATATCAAAAATAATTTTTAAAAATAAAAAAACATTATTAGCATATTTTTTGACAAGAAAAGTTATTTGAAAAGCAACCGTTACTCTACTCCCAAGCACCCACTTATAGCTGTGAACGTGTCGAACGGAAGCAAGCCCCTTTACAGCCACCATTAAAGACAATAACTCTAGCCATTGTACAAACTCCAACGCTTCAAAACAACACAGATACACCAAGCAAACGGCTCTGCGTGGTGCCTGAGATTCACTAAAACCAAACCCCTATAAAAGCCAACTTGTTGCAGCTGTCAAAATGAATCAAATTACCCCAAAGACCGAGACGGATGAAGGCGAATTGAAGGGTCAAGATCATGTCCTAGAAGGTAAACGCACTGGATTCCACTAAAAAGGCTGAGAAGTTTTCCTGGTCCGTGGAGGCTTTATCTATGTTTTGGTATTATTTTCTCCATGCTAGCTATTATGGAAAGACGGCAAGATTGACTTCAAAGTCTGTATTCACTTCTAAATTCTGCAATTAACTGCTTTGATTTTCAAGCACTTCCTTTTCAGGCTCCACAACTTTATGTTCGAGGGCAACGTATCGGATCAGCCCCTATGAAATAGTTAATGGCCGAAGGAATGAAGATTTCCACGTCCCTCGCCTTCCCCTACAAGACAAGTGTCTTGGTTTTTTTATTTTGTTTTTTTTTGCGAGGGATGGATGATGATCTCCGTGAAAGAAGGGGAGGTTAATTTTCTGTGTTTTAAAAATATTTTTAAAAAATTTTTAATTTTTTATTAATTTTAAATTAATATATTTTTAGTATTTTCAAGTTATTTTGATGTGTTGATGTCAAAAATAATTTTTTTAAAAAAATCATTGACATGTATTTTAGCTTGAAAAATTATTTGAAAAGCAACCACAATCACAGTGTCAAATAAATTATTAATGATTTAAAATGAATGAAACCCAAGTCAAGTTTTCCCTCTATTCATTAAATAAAAAGTTGACCCAATTAAATTGAACACTAAAGAAATTTAATTTTTTTTAATTATTAAAAAAATAATAAAAAAACATTTATTTAATTTATTTTTAAAAAAGAAACATGCTTTTAAAATACATTCTAACAACAGTTGAAAACGCAGCACAAAACAAGATAGCAAACGGTGGAAGTGAATTTAAAATCCATATATTGTATATTGAACTGTCGTCTGCATGGAATAAATTATTTATGAGCCTAGTTACACAATATTCTGTCCCTATTCATATAAAAAACAAATGGTAGAAGGGCTAATTCGGAATAAATTCTAGGAAACAACCTTGACTTAAAATTCTCTTCTTTTTCACATAGGTTTCAATTCTATTTTCTAAAAAATTTAAAAACTATTCCAAATATATATTTATTTTATATCTTTGTTCATATACCTCCAACTTAATTTTTTTAATTTTTGCTCTAAAACACTAATAAAACCCAGCCAACTAGAAGCAAAAGGTATTAAAAACTAGGAGTGAGAAAAAAATTAAAAAACTGATTAAATTCATAAAACTGGAAAAAAAAACAATTGAAAAAAACAAATTATAAAAAAAATAAATTAAAATTTTAAAAAAATCAACCGGTTTGGTTTCGGTTTTATAAGCTTGAAACCGAAAAAACCAAACCGAACCTAAACCGGAAAAAACCTGAAAAAATCGAGTTAAACTGGAAAAATTGATCCAAACTGAGCCAAACTGGAAAAATTGATCCAAACCAAGCTAAACTAAAAAAAATCAAGCCAAATCAAACTGAAACCGGTCAGTTTGAACCGATTTTAGTTTTTTTTTTTAAAAAAACTTATTTAATTATATTTTTTAATAAAAACTGTACTATATCTCTCCCGTTAAAAACGGTACGAAACCCAACCCCCCACTTGTTTAGCATTCTCGTGATTATAGAATGGTGAAAAAATCTTTTAGATGATTCTATCACATGGGCAGGAGCTGGACCCCCACAAGCCCAATATGAAAATGAAAGTGATATGTAAAAACTGGACCAGTGATATTTCTATAGTTGAGAGTTTATAAAAAGAGAGAGCTGGGGAGATGGAAATGGATGCTAACATATCTTATAAGAAATTGGCAATAAATAAGGTCCTTTACTTTTTTTATTGTTTTTTAAAATAAATTTGACAGTCTAAATTTAATAACACAGCATGACTATTTGGAATTTTATATCTTTTATTCGATAGATTCGGAGTATATGATATTATAAATGAAGGAGAGAGTGGTTGAACATAAAAAAACCAGACAATTAATGATTTGACTTTCAAATAAGAGACAACAATTTTGAAACACATCGAAAGAATATATTTGATTGGGAGGTTGTAATTTTGTTTACAATCCTTCCTTGTACGTTATATTATACATGTACTACAAGTAAATAGTATTTTCATGTAGAAATGATATAATTGTAAATTTTGATAATTGTTTTTATTGTAGCGGTAATAAAATTGTTAATTTCAGGTATTTATTTAGAGAAAATAAGTTAATGAAATATTGTTTTATTGTAGTAATTGTAACATTGTTTTATTCTTCTGCTATGTTAAAAATTAACTTGAGATCTAACATGTTTTTATTAAAACATATAACATTTATTATATTTTATTATATGTAAATATCGACTTTTTGATTTACAGTTATATTTTTCTACACGATAACATACTAATAACACCTATATATTAATTATTTTGCATTGAAAAACAATTACTTAACCCGCAGCGAGATGAGTCAAATAGTCGTGTTAACATTTTATTTTTTGTATTTACTAAGGCAAATGGCTCTCGGTGTATATAATTAGATGCATGCATAGATATTTTTTATAACTAAAATTTTAAAAAATCACATTTGAAAAGCTTGTATTTTTTTTTGCTAAAAAAATGTATCCAATACATGACAAATTAGTTGTATGTATATAAAAGAAGTAAATTACTGAGTTGGTATTTCCACTTCCATAATTAACACGATATACATGAGTATGCTTCTAGAGCATTGGAGATGATGGAAATGAATTCCATGGCCTGTGTACACACTAGACATCTTCTGTCATTGACTAGCTTTGGTGTGAAGATGAAACTTGTTAAATTTCTCAGAATCGATTTTTTTGGATTTTTCCTTGGCTCATCATTTTTTCTATCTTTCTTGGAGATGGTGTATTTGTTAATTGTAAACTAGCTACAAACTTAAATTTGAAGTTTCTTTGTGGTTGTACATTAATAGCACGGCCTCTCCTACCTCTCATTCAGAAAAGAGGAGAGAGCTCTCTCTTGGAGGGTCGTTTTTTTTAAAAAAATAATAAGGAGAAGAAGACGAAGAACATTTCTTGGAAGGTTACGAATTTTCAAAGGCACATTAATGCACAATTAATAGAGTAGGATTATAGGAAATGGACACGAGACAAACATCACATTCGTTGGAGATTAATGACCCACCCACGCCTGATCATCTACTCGGAGCAGCTCTAAGGGTGCCTCCTCCACTTTAATAAAGCCTAGTCTTTTGGTTTTCCACGCCCTATAGCACCCAAAACAACCTAGACTCTTGCTCTTGCATTTACTAAGACCAAAGAGCTTGAATCAAGATCATTTATGGTCATCTTCAAGCTATGATCTTCACACCTGCTGCCCGAGATATTGAATGCAATCCAGCTTGTCTTGGACGAACATTTGGAGCTCAATATTGGTTTGAGCATGAGAGTTCTTTACTGGTCTCCTTTGGAAAGGTCAGTCGAAGAGCTTGGAGAGGACTTTCATGCTCTTTGGACGTTTCTTTTTTCAGGAAATTTATAACAAGTCGATAGGCTAGCTAGTCCGATTCCTACTTTCCGCGTTGCATCTCTACTTTTCTAGTTAGGATTCACGATTGTAGGGTGATTTTTTTCTTTTTTCCCCTAGACATCTTGCAATATTTCTTTTTAAGAGTTGATCCCCCCTCTCTTGAACTTAATTATAGGTTCAAGTTGTTTATTATTAATCTATCTATATGCAACAGTAAAACATATGCATTTTATAGGAAGATCTACCTTATGGTACGTAGCTATAGCCATGTGTGTGGCGACCCCAATTGTTAGCTAATTATATTATGAATTGTTAAAAGCTTCATTCCCCTGCCAAAAAAATAAAATAATCTAAATCTAAAATCTCTTACGGCTGTTTGGAAAGCTTGGAGTTGAATTCAATTTCAAGATTTAAATTATTTTTTTAGTTTTTAACATTTTTAATAGTATTGATTTGAATTTTAAATGGAATTCAATTGTTAAAAAATTATCAAAAACAAATCAGATTGGAGAACTTTCTGATTTGTTAAGTTAATTTCTATTAGAATTAACATTAGAAATAATATTTAAAAAATACCCTTAACAACACAACCTTTATTTTTTACTAAATCCTCCATTGTCTTTTCCCTTCTTTTTTTTTTTCTAATCTTGAGGCCCTGCTGACATTTTTAGATTCATTAATGTTGTTGTAAGCTGTTACATCCTGGTTCAGGAATTTTAACATGATTTTCTTTTGAAACTTGCGTGCGAACACTTTGTCAGACATGCTTCCCCGTCTCTTAAAATCGACTAATTCATATGCAGGTGCCGTTCACATGAAATCTTTTTCTTCTTCGGCCTTCAAAATTGAATGTTTGTATCTCCTTCCTTCAACTGTTTCACCACTTTACAATACATTTCTCTCTATTTCTTTTTTTGGTGAAAGATGCTTGGTTGCATTTTTATATCCAAAGTAAGTACAGTGTGTTAAGTTATTATTGTGTCAAAATAAAATAAAACATGTTGTTGACAATTCATTCATCCTTCACGGCTATAAAATTCCTTTTTTTTTTTTTTTTTCCTGTCACCATGCGTGGGGTAAAGAAGAAGGACAACATGGAGGTAAAGGAACTCATCATGTCATGGGCAAGGAAAGAAATGAAGGGAAAAAAGGAATCAAAGAAAACAATAAGGCATGTCTACTTTTTTTTTTAATTAAAAAGAAATGATTTAAGAATAAAATAATTAATATTATTAATGAAATTCATTTCTATAGTTATTTAAAATAATATATTTCAATTCAATTAATTATTTTTTTATTTTACTTTAACATAAAATATTATAATAAGTTATGAACTAAATTCAAATTATATGTTTTCAAAGTGTTTTATATTTAGAAATATATTAAAATAATATTTTTATTATTTTTTAATTAAAAATCTAGAAATATGCAGTACAACCGCACTTCAATCGATACTAAGAGAGTGTTTGAAAACGTGGTGCAAATGGTATTTAAAAAATTTTTAATTTTTTTTAAATAAATATTTTTAATATTTTTTATTATTATTTTAATATTCTGATTTCAAAAATTATTTTTAAAAAATAAAAAAATATTTTTTAAATAAAAAAATTTTAAATCATTACTGTAATCACAATCTCAAACATTCTAAACGGAAACGTAGAGCAAACAACAAAATTACCTCAGGTTACATCGGCTTAAACAACGGCTGCTGGACCCAAAAAACGAGGAAGCCAAGAAGAAGCAAAAGAGGACTATTCTTCCATTGAAAAACAATGGCAAGCATCACAAAACACTCATTTCAGACTCGGATAAAGAGGTGCTGTTGTCTGAAATTACAAAGACGTTTGCTTATAAAGTGAAAGTGTAATGGACTTCTCTTTTCATGTTCTTGCCGCAAATTTCTCCAAACTCTACAGGGAGGAGGAGGAACATTCTAATCTTGTGAAAGTGAAAGTGTAATGGTGTGTCTGTCTGATTTGTTTGTTTTTTCGTCTCCTTCTGTGGATTTGGTCGTCCCTGATGTTGAGAGGAATACAATACATATTTTATTGATTCACCAACATTAACATCTTTTCGTGTCCAAGCTAGAAGGAGACCTTTCTAACCAAACACCACGAAAAACCTCTCTTTCTCCCCTTTCTTTTCTCAAAAAAAAGAAAAAAAGAAAAGGAACTCAGGCTCCTAATAAATCTACTTACCATCATCGTGCTGGTTTTGGGTATATGGCCGCTGTGTGCTATCCATTCCTTTGATAGAATGGTCCTGTCTGGTTGTAGAGTTAAGATACTCTTGTAGGCAAATATGACACTTATTACTACGTCACCCCTTTTACATCCTAATTAAACACGGTTTACATACGATAAATAATTAAGTGAAGAACTAATTCGGCTTGGTGTTTCACGTTTTCTTTTACTGTTTATTCACTGTTTGCCCTTTCAGTTTATTTGTCCTGTTATATTCGATTTGATGCTTGCACTATTGTTTACTTTCTTTTCTTCATCCTTTCAGTTTTTTTTGGTCTTTCGATTTTTTCCATTACCGTAATTCTTTGTTATTCAATTCAATCATTTCACCGTTCCTTGGCTCTATATTTTGATTCACTGAGCTTTGATTAAGATTCTTGCAGTGTCAAAAAAATATCTTGGATGTTAAAATGGCGCTCAATTTTATAAAAAATAATTCAAAATTTTTGTTTTACTAAAAACTAAAAATCAAGGGACTATAATTGAAATTGAAAAAAAAAACCCTATTTTTGGACAAAGAAGAAATGGGAGTAAAATCCAAGAAGAAACAAAGATTAAGATTAAAAAAAATAAAAAATAGAGGATGAATTGATCGTTAAAACCACACAGGAGCTGTATCACAACAATGCGAAATCCTCGACCAAGACACTTCCAATAAAAATCATCATCAAAGCTCGAAGAAGGACACACGTGCCTCTCCAATATAACAACTCCTTTTCATATGCTTGCGTCGTGTGTAGTACACATACCAAGCACTTCTATGTCCTCTTCATTTAGTTTAATTTTTAATTATTTAAAAACTTTTCAATTTTGTCTTAAATTTCATTCCATCTAAATCTAATGAAGGCCTATCAAGATGAGAAGAGGGAAAGAGAAAAAAAGACAAATGATCAATCGAGTTAGCTCATTATGATCACAACAATGACCCAAGTTATGAACTTGAAAAGTTAATTAATTTAGGTTGATTATAGTCGATATAACAAGTTGTCATCTCAACATAAAAAAATTAATATTATCCTGATTTTTTTAAAAAAACAAATCATGTTTTTATTGTTTATTTGAATTTCTCTTGAATTTGTCAAATTGATTAGGTAATATCATGATAACTTTCATATTGTCTAATTTAAAGTTAAGGTTAGATAAAAAATTGGTTTGGAAGATTTCAAGGTTATGCACTTGGCTAAGTTTTCACATGGCCAATTCATTTTTTACATTAAAAAAAGACTTGGCTTAATTTTTTTTTTATTAGATACAAAGTTCGGGCCGTATAATCTTCTAAATTATTTTAGCCCGATCATTGACTAATTCAAGTTGATATGTTATAAGTTTATGCCTATTATTTTTAAAATAAAAAATATATACTTATATGAATCTTGTTGGCATCTGAGGCAAGAACATAAGCATTTCGCATGTATTAATATTAATTCTTTGAAATGTATATGTCAGGAAGGCAAGGTTAAGATGCAGCTACGATGCTCCTATTAGTTTTAGATACCCTTTTCTAAAAATGAATCTCTCTTGAGCTGAATTTGAATTCCTACAATTTCATGCAAATATAAATATTCACTGTTTTTTAAAATGTTTTTAAAAAATATATATTTTTTTAAAATAAATTTGTTTTTATTAATTTTAAATTATTATTTATTAATAATTTTTTAATTATTTTTTAATTATATTAATAAAAAAATTTTAAAAATAAAAATATATTTTAAATAAAAATATTTTAAAAAATAATTACTATCACACCCCGAATTAATTTCAACCCTCTCCTGCTAAAAGGTTTTTGTTGCCATAAATTGGAGGCTATGGTCTCTCATATGGAACTCAATTATCTTCACTTGTTAAATTCTTTTTAAAATATGAAGATGACCAAAAAAATCTCATTCCTGTAAAAATAAAATAATAAAATAAATCAAATACTACAATTACAAGGACATTTAGGTAACTTGAAGTGTCCTTAAGATGACCAAAAAATTTCAATTTCAGCTATAAAACAATGAATGGTAGCATGTCCGAGAAGTGGAGAGTGTTTGGTACTTATTAAAGCCTTGTCTGCTCCCCAGTTTCAAGTTTCAACTCCTTCTCCCTCTCTCTTCTCTCCAATTATTTATTTTCCTTCTCAAAGCTCAATCCTTTATTTTTGTTTTTCTTTTTAAATCTAAAGTCTTTCTCTAGACAGTGCAAAACCCACCCTTAAGATGCGCCACTCTTTTTCTTTCCCTTTGTTTCAAGACATGAAAGTTTATTCTTCTTTTACTCTCACTTTCTTGCCATGAACTCCTGCTTTAATTTTACAGTTTTTGTAGCTTATTGCCATGGACTTTGGGGTTCTTGGTTTGGAGGGTCTTGTGGGTCCTGAAAGTAGTAGTCACGCTCCTTCTCATGTCTCACTTCCTGAGACCAAACCAAAGATTCTTGGATCTGTGTTAACTAAGCAAGAAAGATCATCTTCATCTGCATCTGCTCAGGATGATTACTGGAGGGCTTCAAAGATGCCAAAACTTGATGATTTCTCTTCCACCAAAACAATGCCACTGCACCAACCCGCTCCTAATTCCATGCTTTCTAATGATTCTCGCCAACAAGAGCACATGCTAAGCTTCTCTTCTCCAAAACCAGAAGCTACTCCATTTCTCGTTAAAGATGCTGGGTTGGTTGAGAGAAACACACAAAACCACACTGCCTTGAGTTTTCCTTACTACCAGCACGCACCTCTTTCCGCTAGCAGAAGTGCAGGTAAGTACACAAGTTTTTCTTTTGTTGGGGTTGAAGTTTTCATCTTTTGGTTACAATTGGCATAAAGATTTTGTTTGATGTTTGATTTTAAGAAATGGGTTTTTGGGAAATGACAGATTTTAGTTACATTCATATCTAAAAGGTTGATTTTGCTATTATCCTCGTATGGCTTTGTTTCCATGTACTGGTGATGGTCTTTTCATGGGCATTTAGTAGAAATTTCACATTTTGAGTCTTGTCAAAGGGAAAAGTTGATTCCCCCACCCTTATAAGCCAGGTATTTTTGCTTTGGATTTGGTTAATTTTCAGTGTTAGAACATGTTAGTTACAAAAGAGGGGAAGAGCTAGAAAAATTAGGAAAATCAACAGTACACAGACAAAACTTATGCAATAATTTATCCTTTTCCTCTATGTCAAAATAGGAATATAATCAAGGATACATATAGCTTCTTTGAATGTTACAGGCAAGAAATGTTTAATCTAATGTTGCAGGTTATGGCACTGGAAACTTGAATGCAAGCATGCATGGTCCTTTTACTGGGGTTAGAGGACCATTTACTCCATCTCAGTGGATGGAGCTTGAACACCAGGCCTTGATCTACAAATACATCACTGCACGTGTGCCTGTGCCTTCCAATTTAATCATTCCTCTCAAGAAATCTCTCAACCCTTATGGCTTACCTTTTTCATCTGCTGGATCATTCCCTCCCAGTTCATGTAAGCTTCTTCTATTCCTTTGAAATAGTTAGAAGAATGAACACTGCGTATCCTTTTTTAATTTTTCTTTTGTGTGTTGGAGTTTTATTTTTCTTGTTTGGTACTGAAACTAATAGCCTACTTTTTTCAATTTATTATGATCTTTGAAATGATGTCAAATGTATATGCACACGAATTATAAATATAAAATAATACTCTGTTTGAAGTGAAATAGTCTTTTTTTCCCCCTTCCTCCCCTCTTTTTGGCTGCTTTATCTCATTTCTCTGATTTCCTTTTGTTTCCTTTTTCATGCATCTTTCCCAATCTACATAGTGGGATGGGGCACTTTCCACCTTGCTTACCCTGGCAACAACACTGATCAGGAGCCTGGAAGGTGTCGTCGGACTGATGGCAAGAAATGGCGGTGCTCAAGGGATGCTGTAGCTGACCAAAAATATTGTGAAAGGCACATAAACAGAGGCCGCCATCGTTCAAGAAAGCCTGTGGAAGGCCAGACTGGCCATGCTGCTACCGGGACTGCCAGTTCAAAGGTGGTGCCAATGTCCAACTCCATGTCAACCTCGATTACAACCAGTGGCGCTACCTCGAACAGCATAGTGATCACACAGCAACAGTTAAAAAATTTGCAGCCGGCTGCTGCTTCCAACTCTTCTGCAGATGCTCGTGTCAACGGGTAAAAAATGTGCATTTGGGCTTCCTTTTGCTTGTTTGTTTTATTTGCCTTTTGTTATCCATTTCAAGTTTTATAAGATGGCATTTCTCTCTAAAAGCATGTATATTCATACTCTCTTCCTTTTACTTTACCATAAAGGTGACCCCATTATTTCATCTTTACTTGGGTGACAGTGACTAGTCCTGGTAGTTGACACTTAGGATTCCTTTTTCAATGGGTTTCATTATAGCTTCCCCATTGGTGGTTGCTTTGTACATTTGGATTGAAGGCTCTTTTGTAGAAAAATATGTATTTGTGGAGGTTATGGTTCCTGTTTACATCTTGTTGATGCATTTGACTGTAAGAAACGTTTTTCATTGTTTCACCGAATTAGTAAATTATACTCATCGGTTTGGTCTTAAGAAAAGTGAATGTCTTTTGCAGAGCACAAGATGCACGGAGGGTTTCTATGATGTCTTCCACTATCAACCGGAAATCTGACGAGTCTACTTTCTGTATTCCGAGACAAGATATCCTATTTGAACAGTGCTCTCAAACAGAGTTTGGACTTGTCTCCTATGATTCTCTCCTCAATCCATCGCAGAAGAGCTCTTACTTTAACTCTAAACCCTACGAGTCTTTTCTAAACTTTAGTGATGAAGAAAGCCATGATCAGCATCCCCTTCGTCAATTCATTGATGACTGCCCGAAGGACCAATCAAATCGTCCTGTCATTAGCTGGCCAGAAGAGTTGAAATCTGACTGTACCCAGCTCTCAATGTCAATCTCAATGGTCTCGTCAGACTTCTCGTCGTCATCATCCTCACTTCTGCGAGAGAAACTTGCCTTCTCACCGTTGAGGTTATCTCGCGAGTCTGACCCTATACAAATGGGTTTAAGGGTGAGCGGTGACCATAATGAATCAAGCCAGAAGCAAGCCAACTGGATACCTATATCTTGGGGGACTTCAATTGGCGGCCCTTTAGGAGAGGTCTTGACCACCAGCACCAGCCATGCGGATTCCTGCAAAAGCTCATCAGCTCTTAACCTTTTGAGAGAGGGTTGGGATGGCAGCCCGCAGCTGGGATCTTCTCCAACAGGAGTCTTGCAGAAATCGACTTTTGGTTCACTTTCAAATAGCAGTTCAGGTAGCAGTCCAAGAGCAGAGAGCAAGAAAAACAATGGAAGTGCTAGTCTGTATGAGGATGTGGTTGGTTCGATAATTGCAAGTGATTCCCTATTCCATCCCTGTAATCAAGAAAATGGTTAGGATGAAACTTGTGAAGAAGAAGCTTGGAGTTATTTATCTTATTAATTTCTGCAGACTGTTTCTCCTTGTTGCTAGTTTTTTCCCCTCAAATCTAGAATGTAAAGGCTTGGCTGATTCCAATTGAACAGGTATCGGCCATTCTTGCACATATGGATCTGTAGGGCTCTCTAATGTGTGAATTAAAGTAATTTTTCTCCTGCTTTGTTTGAGTTGAATGTCTTATTTTCCCATGGTGTCAACCTTCTAAATTTGCTGCATCTCTGCGATATACAAGTATATAAATATACCCCATCATTCACGCAAGCTTACAATACATTATAAGATTGGGTCAGGACATGCATGTTTCAATGATAGGATGTTGAATCGAAGAAAAATAATGGAGAAGAGGGAAACCACGGGAATGGTACATGCAGGCAAGACATCAAAACAGTGGGGATAGAAGAGTCAATGATGATGATGATGAATCATCTTCCCTAGCAAAAGCAAAATATAATAATACTTGAACTTCAAAAATACATATCGATCATTGATTCTTTGTAGGCCAGTATCTGATATGCACTGTCCTATCCATTACAGACCCAGTTGGTAGGTTGCTTCAAGGATATGTACGTAAAAGAAATTACTATTGAACATTGAGATGGAGTTCCCCGGACCCCAGACAGGAGCAACTCTTGTGGCCTGCCCACCCGGCAGACCCCGCAAGTTCCTTGGGCGGTGTTTAATAAAAACTGATTTTTCTTTTTAAATTTTAAATTTTTATTTTTATTTATTTTTCAAGGTAAACTCAGCAGCTCTGGCCCAGCCACTGCCTAATTTCACAATTTCGGTCCTAGCCTCCCCACTGGCCTGTGTAGATTTTTCGAAGGGCTGGGACCCCGATTCTGGTGACAAATTGTTGAGACCGGACCTTTGTTGAGGCTCCTTCTTGCCAAATTATTACTGATTGGACATGAACTTAGCTGTATCCAGATATGTAAAAGGAAGAAATTATTTATCAGTTCAGTACACCTGGAACTAAATCAAAAACACAACAGTCGATTTAATGGATTTGATTTAAATCAATTTAATTTTGTTTATTTTATAAAATACTAATAGACAGCACTCTTAATTATCATCTAATAATATATGATAGAGAGCTCTTCGTCTACAAGGCAAATTACATGCCTAAGGAGTTATGACCTGACCGCTAATCGATGGAGAATTCTTCTTGAAAAATCCCCTGCAAAATATAACTTTTTCCTCAATTATACGAGAAGATATTAATTGCGATTGATTCGTATTTTCCAATAGAAAAAATAAAATCATATAAGAATATATTAATTACTATTAAAGATTGTTGTTCTTAATTAGCATCTCATGACTATTAAATTTATCTCTTTATAATTCCAAAATGTTCCCATTGTTTATTTTTTTATAGAGTAATTACTCTTTATTTTAAAAATGAAGTACAAGAATTTTTACAGCTCCGACTCAACCTGCTAGATATTATTTATTTTGGACCTTATCGATTTTTACAAATTTATTTTTTAATGTTTATGCATGATCCTAAAACATATTTTTCAAAATAATATAGCACACTAAACCTATTAAATACTGTTCGCTCTGGACTTTTCAATTCACCCATTCTCAAGGCTTCCACCCATGGAACTCCCTCAAGGTTTTAAATTTCTCACAAGTTCGTAACCAATAATATCAATAAATAGCTCTCAAATTCTTATTTGCCAATGTGAAATGTTACAAAAACTCTAGGTAAGGTAGGTGTTTAAAAATATAGTAGTAGTTATTTTTTAAAATTATTTTTGTTTATATAAAGTATTAAAATAATATTTTTTAATTTTTAATTTTTTTATTAACACAAAATCGATGCAAAATAACTAAAAAAAATTATTATTATTTTTAAAATTTTAACAAAGAAAAAGAAAGATTGAAACTCATTGTCAAATTCCTAGGAAAATAAGTTCCAATAAAAAACCATGTCGAATCAAGGAACTAATCAATCCAAGCTTAACGATCAAAACCAACAATCGGCCCGTTATTTTTTTTTTTTTAAAAATAAAATTTCATAAAAAACATCTTTTTAATTTTTAAAAATTGTTTTTAGAGTCACTCTCCATGCCCAGAACCTACCTTGCCCTTGCAATGGGTAGACCTACATATTGCCCGAATTTAATGTCTGATTTTAGATTTTTTGTCTGATTTTAAAACTATGATTGAGTTTTGTATAAATTAAATTTCTAATATTTTTAAATTATTTTAATATACTATGTTAACAATAAATTAAAAAAAATAAAAAATATTATATTAATATATTTTTAAATAAAAAAACATTTAAAAAACAATTAACATAATCACAAACACTAACTCCATACTGTACATGATCCAAAACAAAAACAACACAGAAACAATTTTTTGATTTTGAAGGAACGGAAATGGGAGCTCAGATTCTATGGGTGCAAAGAGTCTGTCATGCCCAATTGAGCATCATTCAGTACGAGGAATTGATCTTATTATCATTGCAACCCAAAACCAAACAGCCTTCACAATTTCAAAATCCAAAACCGATAAAAATATAGAAAAAATAAATTGAAATCAACAGAAGAAAGGCTCAGACACGCACAAATGCTGTCAACAAATGAAAAACTAGCTCTCAATTTGGTCCGCATAAGAGCTAACATGATGATATTCAGGATCGAGAAACGTAATCAGTCATCACAGCCTCAAAGTTTTATCAGACACAAAAATGAGCAATCATTCTCGAGGTTCCACCAGGCAGCAAAAACTAAAGGGAAAAGGATTAGAAAATACAAGTTAAGGAGCACAAATAAATGAAGATCGGGACGCCTGGATTTTAAAAGAGTTCAGACTTCAGACTATAGAGGTAGCTGCCGCTCCTCCATGCCTTTCAAACCCTAACTCTACAGCGTTATATATACAGAGCAATCATGGAGGGCTGGAAATTACATTACCATCCTTAGTTTTTGGGCTTTTGATCACCTCGGCCCACGTATTTATTTGGATCCACAAGTTGTGATTATTTGTGATTGGGTAATATCTTGGGTCCGGCGAGCAGGTTGGCTTCCATAATAGAGAAATCTTTAAAAGAGATTAGCTATATAAAGTTTTTGGTAACTTGGCGAATTTTTATAAGAGAAAAGAAACAGAGAAAAAAAGAATCAAAATCATCAATAAACCAGTGCAATTTTTCTAGTAAAAACTACTAACTACCAACAATGAAATTCTCCGGCACCTCCGATGTGAAGTGCAAGATATATATACTTCACATTATTTATTTGATTATATTTTAATGGTTTCTTGATGGAATTTTAATCTATTGTTTATTTCTATTTTTTAAAGTTGTGTATGGAATTCTGCCTATGTCATTGTTATGCAATATTTATATTAACATTAATTTGACACTTAATCTTTCAATTGTGAAAACTCATAAATCTACATAGTTTATTTAGATAAAAAGTTCATCATAGATCTTAAAGGCTAGTGCGGCACTAAACTCATAGGTCTTAAAGTGTTTCATTAAGCTAAAAAGGTTTTGTTTTTACAATACATTTCTTGTTAGTATGATATGAAGTTTGATTGTAGAATTGTTGTAGGAACAATAATAGAATTATATGAATATTAGTGATAGTAAAATTAGATGTTCAAATAATTTTTTTGATGTGGCTATGAATTTATTGTGAGTAATTGTTGGGTAGGGAATCATAACAAGAAAATTTTTTGAAAACTTTGATGGAATATTTCGTTGATATTAATGAAATTATTGATAAAATAAAAACCATGATGAGCGAGTTTATAACGATGATATTCCGTTGACAATTTATAATATCAACAGAATTTTCTTTAAATGTCGAGAAAGCATTGTCTGATTTTCTAGTAGTGTAACTTAAGAGTAGAATATTATCAACATCATCGATGGATCACAGATGCAATGGGTTTAAATCTCTTTAAAGTAAGAATGCAGACATAATACAGTTTCATATATTAGTTTAAGAATTTAATTTGACTAGAGAAACTAATCCTAGTCCAATCCAAATATATTTCATCTTCCTCGAACTCTATCTCTAGGGATAGCAGGAAGATTAGCTAACATAACCAGATTATCATCCTGAACATCACATGAATTCTTGCACGAAAAGATAAGTCTGCTCTTCCTTAGTTTAGACCTGACATTTTTCTTGCTTTCACTCAACAACTTGCCATTTCTCGCATTCTTCGTGCATTCCTTGTAAGCTGCAAGGAAAGGGTCTTCTTGCCACCACCTGAACCCTTTCACTGATTTGCTTCTTCGTGGAGGCTCTATCTTCGCGCTCACGCATGGAGGGAGAGGAATTTTTATGCCATGACTGCCTAAGACCTTGTAGGAGGTATCGGAGTCACGAGGAAACAAAATAGGGGATGTAGGGGATGATGTGTTAACGGCATTTAGCCCTAAATCTATTGTGTATTCTTTGTGGATGACCTTGGAGACTCCAGGTGAGTCTTCCCATGAAAAGGGTATGCTACCTTGTGAGTAAACCTTCCTATGGCTCATTGTTTGTGAAGGGATATTTTCATAAATGAAGAAAGGGTGTCCTTATATTGAGAGGGTCACAAGAGATATTATCATACATTCTACACTCTCTAACAGCAAAGAAACCAAAAGGGCAAGCAAGGGAAACGTGAAAGGGAAGCTGCTATTAACTTTTAAACCAATTCAAAGAATTAGGTGATGAAGGAGAAGAAAAGGAAAATCAGGTTCATAGGTATTTGGTGGCCATAATTTAGCTAAGGAGATAAAAGAATTTATGTACAAACTTAATGGCGGCCATAGCTTGAAGAATTGAATTAATGGTAGGTGCGGCACCGGCCGGGAACAGCCAGGGGGAGCCTCCTGAAAAATATGGAACTAGTTTTTGTTTTGCTCTTAACTGAGTTAGGATTCGTCTTTTGAGTATTGCGAATTATGATGTATTTGCATTTGCTTTGGGGTTGAGAGTGGCACTTAAATGTCAAGAGATTAAGTGTCTGATTTATAGCGCAGGTGATTTATTCTTTTTTAAGTAATTTTTAATTAAAAATATATTAAAATGATATTTTTTTATATTTTATATTTTAATATTAGAAACCAGTTTTTTTTAGAAGAAATATAATTTTATAAAATATTTATGAATAAAAATCAAAATAACTTAGCTATTAAAACTTAAACAAATTATAAAACCCCCCATCATTTAATTTCTTAAATACAGACACAGATCGATTTTGGAGGGTTTTTCCACAACCTCCAAAAATCCCACCCTTTAACCACTTCCTGCTCTACCCTCACAAAGTTAACGTTTAATTTCTTAATTTTCCCCACTTTTCTAAAATGCTTGAGAAATCAAATTACTGAATGGAGGAGTTTCGATGTTTTTGTTTATGATTGTAAACCAAGAAATCAAATAATTGAACTCTCGAAAGTCAAAGGCTTTTTTTTATCAAACTATGAAAAGAACAATCTGTATTTTCTAAGCATAGCCCAGATTTTCTGATAGGGCTGTGCTAAACTTGCAGTCGCCGAATTCAGAATTGGGGGCATGACTACAACCACTTAACCACACAAAATTTGTTAAATATTTTCTTGGTTGATGGCTAGAGTAATGAAAGCAACTTTTTTGGAGTCGATTGCAAGGGAAAACATGGTAAGTCAAGGGAATGGACATTCAATATCATGATCTGGGTAGCGTAATTCTGTCAAGTCCTATCAGAAAAAGGAAATAAAAGGCTTAACTTTCCTGTTCTTGATAACGTGGACGTTGAATAACTTGACCTTTTCGAACTTCTTGTTTAATGGCAGATAACAACAAGATTTCTCGACTTCCAGCGATGATTGGATATCAGATTAGATTTTCTACCAAGAACAATAACTTTCGGGTTATTCATCATGATCACAGTACTTAATCTTCTGATTTACTGGAGATTTTGTCCTCACTCTTAGCTAAATATTTATTGCAAATAATAATGTATATACAATAATCAAGACCACAAAAATATCAATCCATCGTAAAAACACCCTTATCAATACACAAAACCTTATTTATTTTATTGAAGTATATTCATTGTAATGCCTCTCGTATCTAATTGTGGATTTCAATAGTATTTTTTTATTTTTTTTTATTTCATTATTTCATATTTTTGTTAATCCACCGGTTTCTATTCTTTGCATTCCCTTGAAATGTGAAGGTATTTAGAACTTGATTGCGGTTTAATTTAATAAAATATGATTTAAATTTATAATATTAAAAAATAATTAAAAAAATCCTAAATGACCTATCTTAAATTTATTTGGAAAAGTGATTTTTAATCCTTATATTCTACTTTAACTTTGTTTTATGTCTTTTTTAGTTTTTGATACAAAATTTTATTTTGTTCATGTTTTAATTTTTAAATTAAAAAAAAATCCCATGAAAATAAAAATAAAAATAAAAATATCAATTAATCATATTCTAATGATAATAAAAATTTTTATTTTTAATGCTAATAAATTTGTACTCTCAAGATAAGTGAATAGAGATGGTAATCTCCCTATAAAATGGAGTTCGAAAGTTTGAAGGGAAGCCATAAGGTGGTGGTTAGGTTGTCACCATAATTAGCTCAGTGCTGGCTATATTTTCTGTCTGCCTGTCCATCTTATCTCCATGGACTATCCGAAATTTACTGACACGTAGTTTCAAGACCCAATAAACAATGACAATTATGCAAATTCGGTATCAGCTATTTGTTTTTGATGAATGGCAGAAATGGCAGCAAACAAATGAAGAGAAAGATCCATCTTTTCCATTGGATTGGGTCATGATGTTAATTATTCCATAAATTTCTTTAAATTGTTGATTTAGGAACACCCGAACCCTAGTGTGTTATTAAAAAGAAAGAAAAATCGATCAGTAGATGATATTTCAAGGCAAAGCGTGACAAATATGAGATGCCCCAGTACGCTACAATGTGCTTGTCTTTACGACTTACCAGTGAAGAAAAGAAGAGACGAGCAGAGCCAAACCTTCATAACCTCAAGTATGGCGTTTAGGGTTTTTTTGAGACGGGTTATAATCAGTACCTTTTCCCATTGATAATAACCCCCCACGCATGTTTATTTGTCAGAAACTGGGAAGAGAAGGCAACTCTTTATCTAATTCAAACCTAAAGATATATCGGATGAAAAATATGGAGAAAATGCCAGAAACTATTATGGTATTAATAAAGTAATTGCAAATACTAATTCAACAGAAGTTAGATAAAAATAAGTAGCAGGGAGGAAAAAAATAAAACTGTATATTTTTCATACTTAAATCGAGATATTTTTATTATTTTTGATAAGTTAGGGTACGTATGATTTCCCCTTTCATCTTTATGCATGTTTCTCTTTGAAAAGGATCTATAATTAAATAAGTATTGATGATGATTGGTTATTGAGTATTTTAATTTTTTTTTCACCTAGCACTCAGGAGAAGCACTGTTTAATTAGTCATTGATGTTATGATTGCAATCCCAAAACGTTTGCACTATAGAATTTAGTAGTAGGATACGCACGCAAATACATTTACAAAAGTTATAGGAGTAATTAATTGGGGGATAGAAAGGTATGATCGGTGCTCCATTTACTTAAAGAATTATGAGCGGAATCCATGACGCCCTAACATGATTTCTTAACCAAACCATTAACAATTAACAACAAACAACAAGAGCCAGAGGATTAGAAAATTCAGCATATAATAGAGTTTTAATTTGTCCTTAAAATGAAAAGGCAACCAAGTTGGAGAGTGACGAGAGCCTTTTTATTTATTTATTTAAATTTGCTGGATTACCTCTTTGACGACAATTCTAGGCCCTTGATATCATCGTTTTAAATTGCAAGGCCATTAGTGCCTTCTAATTATATATTTCAAATGGCTTTCGTAATCAAGAAGCATAAAAGATTGGAAGGTTGGGAAGATTTCATAATCCGGAAGCATAGACGGATCTTTGAGAACTGGCTCCCCTCTTTCAATCTTCCTTTATCTGATACTCGGCAAGGTATTCATTTTGTAAGCAATACAGTAGAATTCAGTTCAGCTCCAATCAGAGAGTATTAGATACGAAATGGACAACGAGAAAGATACCTGTTTTTTGGAGTGACCGATGGCCGCATTGCGGCATTCTTAAATATCTAATCCGTCGGCTTCATGTAGAATTATTGAATGGGGTGCTGGACCAATGAAGTTTGGTCTTGGAATCTTACTAATTGGGAAAGAAAACTAAGAACTTCTGATCGATCTACATCAAGTCTGGCTGCTTCTTTCAAATCTGGAAGGAGTTGAATTGCATCAGCAACTTGAAGATAAAAAGGTTTGGAGCAAGGCATTTTGTGGGTTATTTGGTTGGCAAAAAATCTTTTGATTTTCTACGATGAGCAACCGGACTGGAACTCAGTTTTTGAATTGAACACCGTCCACTAATAGGATTTTTTCTTACACATTCCTAGGTTTGTTTCAAAGTTCAGAAGATTTGTTGAATTGTTGAAATGGGTGATTATTAAGAGTTTTTTATTTATTTAATGATATAATAAATGTCTTCATTCTAGTTTATATATCTTATCTTTAGATAATCTTGAAGATAAACTCTAAATAAATTATTTGTTTTCAAAAACAACTATTATCATTTTAGTTTGCAAACTTTTATTTTTTTAATCTATGTGTATTACTTCTGTTTTTGTGATTTGAGTATATAAATTTTCAAATTCCTCATGTTAACTTTGAACTCAGCTATCAGCCTTCAAGATACTTTGTTAATTAGGTTTTTATTCTTGGCGTGAACAAATATATATGTAATATTTCGTTTTTGTTTCAGTCCATACCAATTTCATAGGTAAAATAGCTATTTGTCGGTCTAAGCAAACTGCTTGTATAATAATATAATAAAAACGATGACGAGTTAATTTTGAGATGGTATTAATTTATTAGACTTTTAAGTTTGTTTTTTACCAATTATCAGTTTAAGTTCCAAAAACTTATGACTGCTAGAGGCTTAAATGATCTTTAATTTCAGGTTAAAATTAATCAAGATAGATGTAAACTGTAATTTTTTTAAAAAAACACCCATATTAATCTTAAAAAAAAAACAGTGATGGAATGCAAAATGTAGATTTTAGAAAGAGAAGTTCGCAAACTGTAATTTCAATGAAATTAGCAAGTATAATTTTCTTTGTATTTGTTTAAATATTGGAATAAATACATTTATATCTTTTATTATAACTTAATATATGTAGTTAAGCAAAATTAATTTATATGAGTGCTCATAGTTTTATAAACTATATATTCAATACCTATATATTAAAATTTATAACTTTATCATTTTTTTTTTTTAAGAAAAGGGAAAAAAAGGAAAAAAATCCAATAGTATGGAAAGAGAAAGAAAGGCTTTCTGTATGCCGCTCTCTGAAGAGAGTTTAATTATGGGTTTTTCGCTCATGATTCAATGCCGAGAGTTGCTTTCTTCGATGTAGCTCTGGAAGGAGTGCTTGGTGATAGCGATTCCGTTCAGTTTCAGATAACTTGGTTCAGTAGAGCAAATCAAACAAACACCAACATAAGGCTTTGGATTACTTGAAAGTTCCTGTTATTGACACAAGCAAAACCCAAAGAATCAACATTTTATACTCATAAATCTAACAATAAATATTAAATAATCACAAGCTAGACAAATTCATTAGAAACAGAAGCACTTTCAAATTAATGGTTTGTTAATTTAAAGTTTTAAAATCAAGATGCAGGGCCCTGAATATAAATCATGCATCCATCCCCCTTCTAATAAGATCTCTTCCAAATTTTATTTTTTTTTGTTATTAAAACAAAAGGGTAAATCAGTGCCCCCACCTTTTGACTTTGTAATGTAGAAGCACCTTTTCTAACTTTGCAAGAGAACAAAGAGAAGTAGAGAAGAAGGGAAAGAGAGACGATAGAAACGAGTCACTAGAGAGAAAGAGAGAGAGAGGAAAGGGGGAGGGGATTGCTGAAACAAAAATTAAAAGGGAAAAAATGTTTTATGATCAGGTTAAGCTTCTATTTATACCTGTTTTTAATTAATTATGGCATACCGTAGCAATGATTGATTAAATAAAATGGGTATAAAAAAGAAGCCAATTAATCTCCTCTCTTTTCTAAAGAATCTTGAATGTATACCTCTCATCCTTTATATAATAAAAAAACAAGCTCATTAGAAATTGGAATGAACCTTATCCCTCAAATAACTAATTATATAATAAAAAAACAAGCTCATTAGATCTTGGCCATCATTACACATATGGCCGGCCAATTATATTCTATATATATATATATATATATATATATATATGATGCCATTCATAATCTAATTAAGTGGAGCTTAAAAAGTAGTGCTAAATTTAAACTCAAAACAACAGCAAAAGAGAGCATGATATTGCTTAAAATAATCAAACACTAGTTAAGTACTATCCTTTTTACAAGACAACAAGCCAAGTATTTTGCCCTGGAAAACAGTACCCTTTACCAAAAATCACCGAAAGCCCCTCCATTATGTTTTTTCTTTGCTTTATAGCAGCAACTACGAATAAAGCCTCTTTTCCTTCCTGTTTTAACTGTGAATAATTTCATGATTTATTTTTATTAAATAGCTTATGAATAAGTGATTAATGATGGAGGTATTTGTTCGGTGGCAGAAATAATATTATTGCATGGCCATGCGGACGTGGATTGTTGGAGGTGCCTCATCATCAAGATTTGGCGCGTTTCCGACAGCTTTTTTAGGAGCATACTACATTCAGACCGGAGCCAGTCGTTTTCTGTTCGTACACTGTGGCAATGGTACAAAACAATCCGCAACCGGTTCGTCAGTTCACGGTTCTCAACCCTAAGCAGGTTCACCTGGTTCCTTAGGTTGTCCATGTGCTTCTGTTTTCGCATCCGAGACCGCCTTGCCGACTCCCGGTTTGATACCATCCGCCTACGTTTCCTTTCATCTATGGCCGGAACCGGAGGGTTTGGTTCATCGGAGCCGGAGTTTGAGTTTGAATTGTCAGGGTTCTGGCCCAACCGGTTGGACTCATCCGAACCGGAACTCGAACCAAAAGGTTTTGGTGATGGAGGAGCACTTGGAAAGGCGTCTAAACAGTCCCAAGGCGTAAAACCATTCTCAAAGAACTGAAATGGGTTGTCGAGCATCGGTTCAACCAATGGGTAAGTGGCCGAAACTGTGGACAGCATGGCTATAGAAATTGCTGGATAGAGAGGGGAGGAAGGAAGGAGGAGGAGGAAACGGAAGAGTTGCAGCGTAGGGGGCTCATATTTATGGCAAAATTGGTGGGACCCACCATGGGCATGGAAAATGCCTGTTCAAGGGTGTATTCGTCCATAACCGTATGTGTTTATGTGTAAAATACCGTATGTGTACAGGGATTGGCTTTCCAGTCAGCGGGCACTATGATGGCGTTCAAAACTTTGTTGCTTTTTTTAAAGGCAAATTGAAGCTGACATAAGCTGATGGGGTCCACGGAAACATTGGCTTTTGATTTAGCTTAGCCACCAAGAAACAAAACAATCGGCTCCAATGCTGACGCGTGTCCAATATGAATGAATCCGTGTGCATGGAGCTAATCGTTTGAAAGGTCACTGACGAGGAGCCAAGTGTTTGGCTTGGCTATACGGCTCTTGCTAGCTAAGCCTGAGCCGCGAGAGAAATTGGGTGGCATCGCATGGATGTCATGGCTGATCAAAGAGAGCAAGGTGGTTTCTAATTGTTTAATAATGTAATTTAGAGATATTATTATTTTATTTTTCTGATTTCTTTATATAAATCTTAGAGTTAGTAGATGTTTGGAAGTGTTATAGTGATTGTTTTTTAAAGTGTTTTTATTTTAAAATATATTAAAATAATATTAAAAAATAATAATTTTTAATAGTAACATATCAAAATGATCTCAAAACATCAAAAACATATTAATTTAAAATAAAATAAAAATAATAAATTTTTTTTTATTTTTTTAATACTTGTTCGATTGCAGTGTCAAACACTACTGTTTTATTATCAAATAAAAAATTAAAAAAAATTATTTAATAATGAAATGGTAATGGATCAGCTTCATAACTAAAAATTAAAAATGAATGTAGATCACTTTTACGTGATGTCACATTTGCTTTCTTATATTAATTATGAGCATTTAATTATATCACATCAAAACTAATAGCAAATTAATAATATCATATTATATCTTTTTATTTTGTCTTTTTAGCCTTCACTCAAAGTCAGGCAATGAGATAAATTAATGTGAGTGATCTCAAATATTAAACTAAAGTATGTTAATATCAAGGTAGCTTCAAAATCAAGGTACTTCTGCGGGAGTTGGTGCCCTAACACTGCACTTTTTTTTTTTTTTTTAAGATAAATGGAGGCGTGTGAACTTGACTAATTTTATATATTTTAAAATTAGTGATTATATAAATTCTTAATAATTCTAAGATTTATAGGACTTGATAACTTTTAAAAATTAAATTTAAAATCTAATTAATTAATTTATATCTTTCCAAACAATACGTTTTATATCACTTATAATTGGTAGAGCAAAAATCATAATTATCCTGTTTATTTAATTATTACTTGCTTTTCCCAATTGTTACCTAAGAAATACGTCCTGTCCCCAGAAATATTTTGACATTTGGACACAACTTAGGAGATGATTAATCGAAAGAGAGTGACGTGCCACCTTATGATTAATACCTGCCTCTCAATTTCAATGAACTTGTCGAAGTGCTGTCTTTTCCGAAAGGCCAGAAAAGGGCGTATGTAAGTTGAGGGGCAGCTACCAAATCATCTCAAAAGGGTTTTTTTTTTTTTTTTTTTTTTTATCAATTAATTTTCCAGGTATCTTCGTTCATGTTTATCAACATTTGTTTTTTAAATTATTGTCATTTTTTTTTATTAATCTGTATATGTATATTCAAGTTAGTTTATACATACATTAACTAATTTCAAATATCTTAAAATTAATGATTATATAAACCTTCAATGATCCTAAAATTTATAGGACTCAAATTGATAATTTTTAAAATATAAACTTAGAATCTGATCAGTTGAGCGATACCTCTTAAGGTTAATTATCGTTGTTTAGATGCATAATAAACACATTAATTATACTAAAAATACTAATATTCATGAACTTTTCAATTAATTTTCTTCAAATTGGCACTATTTTAGTGCATGAAATACATATACATATATAATTATACTAAAAGAAAGAGGCAAAGGGACAAAAATAAGAAATGTAGAGAATCTTTGGAACATAAGTGATAAAATTTATAGATCGATTTAGATAAATACAATTGAGAGTAAATATATATTGAGGGCTTCCCTTAAAAGAAATTGAAGGACCAAATTAGAGGCAAAGAATCTTTAGCTTTCTAGAACCGTAATTAGAGAACCGAGAAGAAACTCAATGAAAAAAAAGAACAGAGCATAAACTGATGATCTGTTCTAGCTGGATAAATAGTAAGCGTAGTGGTGCCCGGCGATCAAAAAACAGAAGTGGGCAAAATAATGCCTTTTCTTGTTTTTTTCATTTGTTTCACTCACCTTTTATACCACCAATATCTTAGCATTGAAGAACTTATATATATATAACAGTAAATATTTTAAAATTTATAGTTGAAGTAAAATTCAGATCTCATCATAACAGACCATATAAATAAATGAAGCGTGGTTTCAGTGAAGAAAGACACAGTTGACTGTTTCTTAATTAATTTTCGTATATGCTACAAACAAATTATAATGCTATATTCCTGTACTAGTCTTATATTCTCCTTCTGGATAGTCGTTTTGTGCAAATTTATATTATTTTATTAGATTATTTTAGCTGCCTCCATCTTGATGACACAAAGATCTTGGATATTTTACATGATTTATCTATAAAAGATAATTACTTTTAATTTAATTTTATACTAATTCATTTTATGATTTTTAATTTGACCAACATTAGGCTTCATCTAGCACAATTTTTTTTTGTATTTTAAAAGGGTCAACGTTCATGCTTAGTTTAGTATGTATTTAGAATTGTGATGATTTTTATAGTTACATTTTAAAAGGCAGATTTAAGAAAAATTATAAATAGTAATGTTTTTTAATTAAAATTTTAAAAAATAATTTTTAATGAAACTCGTATAAAATCATAACATGTATTAATTAATAAAACACTTTAAAATCCATAATTTAGAGAAAATACAGGCCATGCCATACCTTACAATGAAAACAAACATAGCCTATATAGAGCTATATTGTATATCAACTGAGATTCCAATGGTGCTGTTGGTAAAGAAAATTTGTATACAAATTAAAGTATGGGTTAGTTTTTTTTTTTTTTTTTTTTTTGAAATTTTGAATTTCATCCTTCAAAAACGTCTTGAATATTTTCATTTGTACAAAAAAATAAAATTGTATACAAATTAACGTATGGGTTAGTTTATACCGAGAACATCTAGAAGCGTCAGAATCATCTCGTGTCAATGTAGATGCAAGAGAACCGCTCCATAGAAGTGAAGACTCTGGCAACACCATCGATTAGCCATCTAGCACTCTACAGGCTGGAACGCATGAGCTTGGACTCCTTGGTGGCTTAACCTTGGGCTCGATGACGCGTCTCCTTCCTTTAAGAAATAAAAGAGGCATCCATTCTTTTAAAAAGGGAATTATCGCCTGGCTAAAGAGGTTGACAGTTGTTAAAAGGGTTTAACTAGAGGCTAAACAGGCTTGTCTTTGAGGTTTGTATACAATAATAATGTTCTAGAATGGAGATGCCATGTATGCCTTGTGGACATTGAGAAACACAACTGGCAAATATAGTATAAATATTCTTGGCTGGAGTTGGAGGATTCTTTGAGGAAAAAGTTAGGAGAATGGGACAGAATAATTGATATTTCTTTAAGTAAATTTTGATGTTAGCTGTTGAGATGCATTTCGTGTTCTTGGGTTTTTTAATCGATCGTAGGTGCTACCATTCTGACATTAATTAAGAGTTTAATAAAAACAGATGATGATTTCATTTAATTTTAAAACATGAAGCTCACAATAATAGCTTCTAGGTTACCATCAACAATTCTGTATATCGACAGATAAAAAACTATTGAGTTGATGAAGTATTCTTATATGTAATTTTGTTGGTAATTTAATTATCAATGAAATAATATTATAAATACCGACAAAGAAAATTGTATTGATAAATATAAATATTTTGATAGTAAATATTGTAATTGTCTTATATAGAGTTATTTTGATAGTAAATAATATATCTATATATATACACAGAGAGAAAGACAGAGGGGGATTGCTGTTAAGCCTTCTATTTTATAATAAATACTATTCTAATTTTTTTTTTAATTTGATATAAAGCTTTTATCTAAGATTTGTTTCCTTTCCTTTTCCACAATTAATGGATCCTATTTACCAGCAAAATTCTACTACTATTGTGGTCTCTTTGATTTGTTTTTGTTTTTGTTTTTTTTATTAATGTGATATTTGAACTAACTTAAATATATCTTAATTAATTTTAAAAATGAAGATATAAAATTAATGACTATATAATTTTTTAATATCTTTAAAAATTTATAAGAATTGAACTAGTGATTTATAAAAAATAAATTTATAATCTGATGATAAAGTTATACATCTTAAAATTTTCTATTTTCTATTGATTCGTTTTTGTTGGTAGTGTTCGGGCCCACAATCTCATCTGTCCATACTGTTCAGCCCAACATCTCATTGTTCTTTTCTCCTTCCAGTCTTCTTTCTTTCCAATTTATGCATCAGTTGGGCCATTAACAAGTAGCCTCGTTAGAGCTTTTTAAAGCTTTTTTTTTTTTTTTTTTTTTGTGCATCTTTAGTTTTATATATATGGACTCAGTGATGGATCTACGTGTATGGGAATGGAGTTAATTGACACCCCCAAGATTCGAAGAAAATATTACTGATGGTTATATAATTAATATTTTTTAATTTTTAAACTAAATAATTGACCTCATTAATTTTTAATTATATAAATTTGATCTGATGAAAAAACTCTTTTAAAAAGTTATATGTACATGAATACAAAAACAATCTAAACCAGCTTGGATGAGAATATAAATTTACAAAGGTAAAAGAAAAAGCATAGAGTTTAATTGAATGTACCTTAAACTCTAATTAGAATTTTTTTACCTAAATTGTGTGAGGATTGTTTCAAGTGTCAATCTAATATTCGACAGTGATCTTGACTACTCGAGTTAAAACAAAATTTCACCAAGAATTCTTACACGCTAATCAATAGAAAGTGATGGATGCCCTTTTCTTTTTATGAGTGAAGAATTATTTTTCTCACAAAAATTATAGCTAATTCTGCTTATTAGCATGATTTTTTTTTTAAGGAAACAACTTGTAAAATAATACAATTTAAAAAAGAATTAACAAAATAGCATAATTTATACATATTGCAATTAAAAAATACAAAATTCAAGCTTATCAATATTAAAAAAACATGTCATATCAAAAAAGTTTGAAATGAGCTAGCACATATTATAACAAAGAGAGAAACAAAAAAAAAACAAAGATATCATAGGCAAACTGAAGCTTTGATTAAGATACCATTGGTATCATAAAAAACCCTCAATAAAACTAATTTAATAACACCAAAGAAGATCACCAATAAAAATCTAAGTGTGTCACAATTACCTTTTACGATAAGTGTGAATCATTATATTTATCGTTGATAATCCTCATTGGTGTTGTTGAATTCATCTCTTTGAGATTTTTTAAATGGTACTGGTGGCATTATAATTGGAGTTTTGGTGTGTCTCTAGAGTTTTTTTCTTTATTTTTTTTCTAATTCCTCTCTCATTATTATATTTTGTGAAGAGAGAGGAGAGATGAAAAATAAGAAAAAAAGAAAAAAAGACTCTGGAGTCATATCAAAGCTCTAGTGATGACACTACCATTACAATTAAAAATATCTTGACGAGATAAATTCAATGATATAAAAAAAAGTCATCAATGATGAATAAAGTGAAACACACTTACAACCAAATGCAAGTGAGCTACCTGTCATTTTTAGATGACAAATATAGTACACTTGGGTCACCATTGGTGATTTTTTTTGGTATTGTTAAATTCGTTTCATCAAGATTTTGTGATGGTATCAATGATGTCATAATAAGAGTTTCATTATGCCTTCAAGCTCCTTTTTTATTTTTTCATCTTTTTTTTTAACTATAATTTATACAGTCCATTTCATAATTTCTTTTAAATATCATGTTTTTAAATAACGATAAACATAAATTTCATATTTTCCAATCAAGATATGTATAAAATATATTATTTTTATGTTTTTTTTAAATCATGTTATTTTGCTATATATTTTTTAGGAAAATAAAAAAAAAATCATCTCTTTTTTCCCCCTCCAGCATATGAAAAACCAAGGAAAAAGAGCGTATTAGTGAGAAAGTAAGATAGAACGGAGACAAAATCCTTGAACATTATGGGCTATGTTTGTTTCTTGGAAAGTGGTTTTCCGAAAACCACTTTCCAAACTTTTCTGTTTTTGTTTGCCAGTTAGAAAAGTTGGTCAATGGAAAACACTTTTCGGTCAAAGAAAAATTTGGCTTAGTCTCTAGGAAAGTATTTTCCTGAAAAAGTTAGGTGGAAAACACTTTTCAGAAGTTGTGAAAAATTTAAAAATATCATATTATTTGCTGATTATATCAAATTTGGTCCTCAAACTTTTGATTGCTATATATATTTTAGTTTTGAATATTTATTTTTCAATTTCATCTCTTAAAATTTAATTTTTATATTAATTTTGATCATTATTTTTATAATTGTTATTTGCTTTTTCCTTATCATTTTTTTATTGAAATTTTTTATCTATGAAATTTGATCCTTATTCTTTTGATTGTTACTTATTTTATTTGAAATAATTTATAAAATGTTAATTACTATTATTTTAATTTCTTCTTCTTTTATTTATTTTTTATTTTTTAGATTTGATCTCTATTATTTTGATTATTATTTATTTTATTTAAGATAATTTATGAAATTATATTTTTTTTCAATTTCATTCTCATTCAACTTTTTAATTTGTAAGATTTGTTCCTTATTATTTTAATAAACTTAAGAAAAATAAAAAATTAATAAATTATTTTCTAGCTCATTTTCCATGAAATAACCAAACACTGAAAATTATTTTTCAACTTATTTTTCATTATACTACCAAACATCGGAAAAATAATTCACTTTCCCGGAATTTATTTTCCAAAAAAAAAAACTACTTTTCAGCAAGCAAATAGAGCTTATATTATATTTCAACATATATAAGATAATTTGACATTATTTCATTTATTCCCTTATTACCACATAATTGGGTCAAGTCCAGTCATAGATGTCTATTTCTTTCTTCTTCTTGTTTTTGTTATCCAAAATAAGCAAAGTTAAGTATTGGGAGCAACAAGGATCAAATGGGCCAAGGTGAGGACAACCACACCGGAATGGCCCATGCTATATATGATCATTCTTACTATTTATCCGACCACCCTTCCCCGAGTTTGCTTGTTAATGCTATTCATCTTAAAGAGACAGTTGGGGAATGTGATTGAAATCACTTTTTTTTTTTTTTTTTAATTTTTAATATATATATATATATATATATATATATATATATATATATATATATATATATATTCAAATTACTGATTTAAAAAATAATTTTAAAAAAAATAAAAAAAATAATTTTAATACATATATTGTTTTAAAAATAATTTGAACTATAACTATTATTATAATCCCAAATATATTTTTAATTTTGAGACCACTTAACATGACGGAAGGACATCTTAGAGGACACCATGGTTTTTATGAGAATCAGTATTTGGCTTGATATATATCCATCCTTGACATCATGGCCTGCATAAGCATGGCTTCACACTTCGTTAATAATTTCTTCCCACATCAAGAACCCTTTCCTTCAGGATATAAATAAGTAGTTTTTATTGATTAGATAGATACATGCAAACTAACTTGAATATTCATATTAATTAAAAAAGATAAGACAAAAGACTCATCGTAAATTTGCAGCCGATTTATAAATGTGGTGGGAAGCTACTGGCAAGTTCAGTTTCATGTCGCAATAATTCTTAATTAACACCAATAATGACTTTTCTTTGATAATATTTGGGATGCCCTTTTCGCTGTTATGACCTAGCATCAAAGAAGCGTATTTTTCTTGGTTCAATTTGATGCCCCCGTTCCACACTCATGTATTTGGCCCCTTTGACCATCTTTCTGCAAAAGTTAGGCATCAATATCCTGTCCGAACCTCAATCAGGAACAAGTTCAAACAAATTATTGTATGGTGATTGCCTAATTACATCGACCAGCTTCCTGACTATCCTATCATTTGATGGGCAATGTTTTGGTCACTTAAGAGAGTGTTCTTGTAGCACTCTTGTTTGATTGCAACTCCATGTTCATATTTCCACTGACAATTGCATCCTTGAAAGACATGTGAAATGAAGTAGAGAAACAATGCAACTTGTAAAACATATATAGGTTTTGCTCATAGCAAGAAATATTAACATAAAGTACAAGCACTGTCCAGGGTAGACTTTGCAGCCCTAATTTGTGCTCGTATTGTCATGGTGTGTAGTCAATTCCTGTTTTGGTTTCATATAACTGGAAATCTGCAGGACAGGTTCAAAGATTTATCTTTAATAATTTCTATCATGGAGCCCACTTCCCAGGCAATTACACATGATATGGAAGACCATAACATGATATGGAAGACCATATTTTCATTCTTACTTGCACCGATTAGTCAGATTAAATTCATAGTTGAAGCCAGTTCTTCGAGGTACCCTACCATTCAACTTTCACAACTCTTTAATAAAGTGTGAATAGATTGCTCATGATTTCTCAGAATGATAAAAAGACACCACATATGATCACTATGGCTAGCTATAGGTGATTAATTAATTTTTTTCTCTCACGTATAAGCTAACCCTAAGAAATATCATTTCGAGTGATTTGTGGTAGCTAGGCTAAAATTGATCATATTTTCAGGTAATGCTCTAAATTCAATTATGGATGACCTATTTAAAATGGGTTTAATCATGATATATCAATCTTGGCTAAAAAATATATATTTTATATTAAAAAGAAATTAAAACTACATATTCTATGGCCACAAAAAAAATTAAATTGTATCTGTATTTGGTAAATCCCTGTCATTTAATTGCCATAAAAACAATTAAAACATTACAATCACTGTTAGCTGTCATGGAAATGTAGTCCAGTGATAGCCAATAGAAAATCAAGGGGAAATAAGATTTGACTTTGGGAGTTTGGGTGCGAAGGAGCCTAATCCAGTATGAAACCAACCAACCGAGTGGTATAAATATAATAAGGTTGAAAAGCCACTAGATAGAATTTGTCAATGAAGCTTATTTTCTTCTTTAATTTTCCAAATTTGAATTTTAGAACCAATAATTTTGTCGAATGCACTAAATTAATTAATATGGGAATACATTCTCCAGATCATATAAAAGAAATTCAATACTAATCAGCAAAAAAAAAAAAAAAAACTCAATATTTTCACCGACAAAGAATACATAAAATTAAAGAAAGAGGTAATAATGATTCTATTAGTTTGACCTTTAATGGAATCCAATCCATTAAAGGAAACACACAAATCCCAATTCCTATTGAACATGGAGTCGTCGATACGTTTGGGATTTTGATGAAGGAATATGCAATTTGCCTTTGCTTTACCTACCGAAAGGATTTCATTTAGAAATGCTTTTGACTCCTTCAACATTGGCTTTAGCTTTCGGTTAAACCAGTTGATCTTTCTCATTAGAACACGCGATTCCTTGCCACAATATTATTCAAAGGAAAACCCTCCCCGTCTTTCTTTCTTCTTCTTTGTTTTATCTTCAAATATATATGTTTAATATTTTTCAGTGTCCTTCAGTCAACCTCTGTAAACAAAAGCAGCGAGATCATGCATGTTCTCTTATTGTGTTACGTTTTGTTTCTCTAGTTATCTCAGTAAGTTTCAAGAGATACAATAAATCCTCATGTAGAAGGCGTAAGCATGAGCTCCATATTGACGTATACATGTTATAATGTGAAAAATGCAGACAGCCAGAATATAGTGTTATGAATCTTTGAATAATCTTCGCGCGCGCGCATGTATATATATATATATATATATATATATATATAGTTCTTGTTCCTGGTTCATTGAATTCTTTATATCACCAACCTGTACTTGCCAAGCATTTTAGTCCTTGTTAGAATGGGATACGGCTTCTGATTGTGACATCGTGACCAAATTAGTTGTGATTCATGTTATTGACTGGAAATTAACTGTTGAATTGCTAATTATTTATTGATCTTAATTACGTTACAATTATATAAGATTTTGTATGTGTGTGTTGGCAAAATGTCTTGTGGAGTGTCAATAATATCACATAAATAACGGCTAAAAAAAAAAGGACTAAGAAGTCATTTATTAATCAAAGGAAGAAAAAAATATTAGAAGAACAATCCACACCTACTCAAAATCTACTAGGAGATATTCTTTGCAATTTTTTATTGATTTTAATTTTGTTGCCAGCGAGTGCGGAATATGAATCATTGTTTAAAGAAATTTTGTTTTACTTGGGAGTAATTAATAATTATTAATTAGAATTCACTTTTAAGAAAGAAAATGATACATAGAAAATAAATAAGTTTTAGGTGAAGATATTCTATCTTTTTTATATATTTTTTATGAGTCAAGAATTTTATTTTCTTTTTTCCTTCTCTTAAATGTAGCTTAGAAAATCTTGCGATTTTAGTTGCATGAGCACTAATAAGCACTGATGTGCACACTAATTTCAGAGTTGCATGCATGGAATGGATACCGATCGAGTAGAGACCTGAAATATATATATATATATATATATATATATATAATCAGTGGGCAGCACATTCAATTCGTGAATGGTGGTGGAATTTATGTAGTCAATATGCCATTCATCATAGCGTGTTAGAAGTCCACAATCATAACAGTTATTTTGCCACTAATTGATGCTTCCTATAAAAGTTTCAACTACGTATTCTCAAGCAAAATGGTAGGATTCAGACCATCTGTATATGTGCCAATGGTGACTTTTATTCAAGTGTTATCAGGAAAGAGAAGAAGAAGGTGGCCTGGCCTTCCAGAGCAATCTAGAATATGAATGTCAGTTGGATTTAAATATTAGTAAACAGAGTTGAGGAAACTTGAAGATCATCACTGACGTAGCGTATAGAGAAAAACAATATATTCCACAAACTTAAAATTAGGGTTAAACTGTAAAGATAATTATTGTCGTACATGTATGGTGTTGTGAAAATCATCCTCTTGGATTGGGAATGGTATCAGAAGAAAAGATAATAAATTCTTATCATCTATCAGTAGAAAAGAAGAATAAGAGTTGTTATCTAATATTTTTCATCAATAATGACAATCATTAACAAGATGTGAATCTACCGTGATAGAATAAAGTGTTGGAACTAAGTCAGTTAATAATATCCTGGCTTATAGAATTACAAGATTAGGTTTGATTTATTCTTTGCTCATTTACCATGTCTGTAGGAGTGTCAAACGTGGGTTGCTTATTTTCCTCATTTCTATTGTAATGGTTTATTATATAAACCAACTTTCTATTCAATAAAGTTGTGGTCTTTGACTCTTCATTTTAATTATCAAACTAATTGTTTAGATTTAACAATTGGTATCAGAGCTTCATTAACAGAGCCTGATCAGGATAGAAAAGTGAGAGTTCTTGAGAAGAGAGGAGTGAAGAGAGAAATACTGAGAGTTTTTTCTTTTGTGAGACCATCAAGAAAGCATAGAGGAGTGAAGAGAGAATAGTGAGAGTTCTAGTGAACCCGAGAGGAGTGAAAAGAAAACAATGAGAGTTCTAGTGAGGAGAGGTGAGACTTTCAGGAGATCAAATTCATGGCTGAAGGAAATTTTGTTCAACTAGTGATTCCTAGATTTGATGGTTACTATAACCATTGGGCCATGCTAATGAAAAATTTCTTACGTTCCAAAGAATATTGGAGTTTAATAGAGATTGGAGTTCCTATAAATACAACTGGCATAGAACACACAGAGGCTCAACAAAGGAACGCGGAGGAGATGAGATTGAAAGATTTGAAAGTAAAAAATTATCTCTTTCAATCCATTGATCATACTATTATGGAAACAATCTTGAACAGAGACTCTGCAAAAGGAATATGGGATTCAATGCGTCAAGAATATCAAAGGTCTACTAAGGTGAAATAAGCTTAACTACAAGCACTGCGGAGAGAATTTGAACTGCTTGGAATGAAAGATGGTGAGAATGTTGATGATTATTTTGGGAGAACTCTTACCATTGCCAACAAAATAAAGTCACATGGTGAGTGCATGGAACAAATTGTCATTATTGAGAAGATTCTGAGGTCTATGACAGCAAAATTCGACTATGTCGTATGCTCTATCGAAGAATCAAACAATCTAGCTGAAATGACTATTAATGAACTTCAAAGTAGTCTACTTGTGCATGAGCAGAGAATGAAGGGACACAAAGAGGAAGAGCAAGTTCTTAAGGTCATGTCTGAAGCAAGAGAAGATGATCGATTTGGAGGAAGAGGTAGAAGTCGTGGAGGCTTCAGAGCATAGTTATTAAACCCGGACCGGCCCGGTGGGTCGACCCGGGACCCGTCCGACCCGGGACCTGGGCCGGTTCGGGTTTGTTAAAAGACCGGCTGATGCAACAACCCGGCAAAACCCGGTCGACCCGGCGGGTCGAACCATGACCCGGACGACCCGGGCAAACCCGGACGAGACCCGGTTTTTTCCCCCTTTTCAAATGTGGTTTCTGTCCTTCGGTCTCCCTTCTTATTTCATCATCTTTTCTACATTGAGTTGCTATTAGCAGCAGTAGAGAGGAAAGGAGAGTGAGGGACGTTGTCGTTGGAGGCTGGTCGGGCTGGTCTCCTGTGTCGATGGGCGGCGGTTCTGGTTTGGCCAAGAGACGGAGGCGGCTGGGGAAGAAGGAGGGGCTCTCTCGTTGGAGAGAGGGATGAAGGAAGTCATGGCTCTCTAGTCTCCTGCTGCTTGATGGAATGCCTTCTAGAACGAGAGTGAAGAAAAAAGGGAAGAGAATGTCTTTTATCTTCCAATTTTTGATAGGCAGTCGGGCATGGTATTTGTTTTGGCCAAGCAAAAAGGGAAGGGAAGCTTTGGCTGGTTTTGGGAGAGGCTGGTTTGAGAAAATCTAAAAGCTAGGGGAGCGACGGCTTCTTATTTTATTTGGCAGAGAGTGAAAAGTTTAGGTTTTGTGTGTGGAGCATTGCAATGTGGGGCATTACACGTAGCATTTGCTTTTTGGAGCTATTTGACAAGGAAAGGTAAATTATAAAATTGTGGGAATGTTACTTTTGTGTTAAGCTGTTATCAACAGCTTTTTTTTTTAAAAAAATAGTGAATTTTCGGGTTGACCCGGGTTAACCCGGGTTGACCCATAAAACCCGAGACCCGGCCCCTCAGCCGGGTCAATCCCCGGGCCGGGTTTAATAACTATGCTTCAGAGGCAGCTTCAGAGGTAGAGGCAGAAGTCGGGGAAGACAATCTTTTAACAAAGCTATTATTGAGTGCTTTCGATGTCATAAACCGGGACATTTTTCTTATGAATGTCCTGGTTGGGAAAAAACAGCTAATTATGCAGAATTGAATGAAGAAGACGAAATGTTGCTCATGTCATATGTGGAACTTCATAACTCAACTAGAGAAGAGGTATGGTTTTTGGATTACGGTTGCAACAATCATATAAATGGAAATAAATTGTGGTTTACAGAATTAGATGAAGGATTTAGGCATTCTGTCAAGCTAGGCAACAATTCGAGAATGGCAGTAATTGGAAAGGGATGTGTAAAATTGAATGTAGCTGGAGTAATACAAAAGATTTATGGAGTTTACTACATTCTGAAACTGGAAAACAATTTACTCAGCATAGGGCAACTACAGGAGAAAGGACTAGCAATACTTATTCAACACAATGCATGAAAACTATTTCATCCCACTAGAGGTCTCATCATGGAGATAGCTATGACAGTCAACAGAATGTTCATCATGTTTGCAACATTACCTCTCAATGAATTAGTAACTTTCTTCCAGGCTGGTTCAAAGGATTGTGGCACAATAGATTTGCTCTTCTTAGCTTCAAAGGATTGAGGACGTTGTATTACAAAAAGATGGTTGAAGGGCTGCCACCACTTAAAGCTCCTACTAAAGTGTGTGCTGATTGCTTAGTTGGCAAACAACACAAAGAGAATATTTCAAAGAAAAGCCACTGGAGAGCATCATCCAAATTGTAGCTCATTCATTTGGACATCTGTGGACTTGTGAATCTAGAATCCAACAGTGGAAAAAGGTATTAATCACTTTCATTGATGACTTTAGCAAAAAGTGTTGGGTTTACTTCATTTCAGAAAAATCAAAAGCTTTTAATATATTCAAAAAATTCAAGAATCTAGTTGAACAAGAGGCTGGTTCTTTGGTGGGATGTTTACGAACTGATAGAGGTGGAGAATTTACTTCAAAAGAGTTTAATGAGTATTGCAGTATGAATGGGATTAAGAGACAATTAACGGCAACATATACTCCTCAGCAAAACGGCGTTGCTGAGAGGAAAAATCGGACGATCATGAATCTAGTTAAAAGCATATTGTCCGAAAAATGCATTCCCAGAATATTTTTGTGTGTTTGGATGTATTGGTCATGTATATGTTCCATATGAGAAAAGAACAAAACTGGATCCAAGAAGCACAAAATGTATACTATTAGGCATCAGTGAAGAAACAAAAGGTTACAAAATGTATAATCCAGTCACAAAGAAATTGATAATTAGCCGCGATGTGATTTTTGAAGAAAATACAATTTGGAACTGGGCAGAAGACAGTACCAATATACTGCTACGTTGGGGAGATGATGATAACAGTACAAGTGAAGAAGACTTTGAAGGAAATGAAGGTGGGGAGCGAGAACAAGAGCAGATTGAGGAAACTGAAAATGAAGCTTGTCGCATGTCACCCTGCGTAACTTTCGATGGTGATTTTTCTCGTTATGCGTTTTTGCTTGATTCGGTTCTTTGGAGTCGCCACCTAGTATTATGGTCACTAAGAACCCTAATTGGTCTTTCAGAGATTCTAAGGCAAGGGACTGGTTGCGTAAAGGGAAGGTATTAGCACCCCTAGTACGCCCTACCTAAGGTAAGCTGCTTGGTGTTTGGTTTGCTCTATAATTGCTATGGTGTTGGTGTTTTCTAATCCCATCAGTTTTCCTATGATAGGTTTGCTATGATGAACAAACTTGGACTCAAAGTCTAAAAAAAAAAAAAACCCTTGGTCAATGTGGATCACACCCTTAGATATGTCTACAAAGTACCAAGGAGAACCAATGCAGATCTCTTGAAATCTGTGTTTGATTCAAGTTAAATTTATCAAGATAGAAATCCAAGGAGATTACATGTGCTGTAAAAGCTCATCTTTCCCTTAGTATTTTAAGAGTTTGCGACTCGTAAATCGCAAGAAGGAAGGACAAAGATTTAGAAATCTAAGGAAATGCAAAGCACTTTAAAAGCCTCCTTTTGCCTTAGTATTTCATACTTTCACGGCTCGTAAACCGTGGAGTCAAATTTTGAAATTTTGAAATGTCCTCAATTATAATCAAGGCTTCTCTCAAGGATGTGTGCGGATTTATTACTCCCAATAATAATTTGGATATTCGTCCTTTAAGGATTTCTTTATCCAAACATTAGCGGTGAATAATAGATGAATTCCCCCCAAAATAAGATTTTTATAGTTTTTGGAATATTGACCAATACCCTTTGGAGTTTTACAAACATGTTGTAAAATCCAGAAATGAAAGAAAACAAATTTTTTGATGTTTAAGAAATCCATGCAAAAACACATTTTTAAAACTTCCAATATTTTTTTGTATATAAAAAAACGTTCAAAACATGTTAGGGTATTGGCCGTATGCAACACACAAGAAAACAAATTTTGATATATATGTATATTTTCCGCAGTTTCGTCGAAAACCAGGTATTCTAAATACGAGAAAAAAAATTCAGTCTTTAAAATAATTATTCCAAAAAATAAACCTCTCTCTTTCTTTTATATATATATTTTAAAAAAGAATTAGGTCCGGCCGGGTCACATGCCTCAGCAGGGGACCCAGAAGGACACAAAATTTAAACAAACTGTTCAAGTGAATTTAATTCACTTGAACAGTAACCACAAAAGATTACAAAGTAACATATATCATTAAAATGCAAAGCAAAGAGAATGTTTGACTTACCTGGCGCTGAAACAGGCGAAGGAGATGACAATTGCTGCACCCGGTTACTGGCTACTGATTCTGGCGCAAAAAAAAAAAACAATGGCCACGCTGGAGGCAGACGAAGGAGATGCAACGCTGTTGAAGGCTGGCGTTGAAACAGGCAAAGGAGATGACAATTGCTGCACCCGGTCGCTGGCTACTGATTCTGGCGCAAAAAAAACAATGGCCACGCTGGAGGCAGACAAAAAAGCTGCAACGCTGTTGAAGGCTGCTGGTTAATTAGACGATCAGTGTTGTCGTCCGTTCCAGCTCTTTCTCCCCTATTCTGTATGCCTCCTTAGCTGCTAGAAAATGACAGACGAAGCAAAGACGCTGAAGGCTTCTATATAGCCTATACATGGCTTTATTGAGGAAACAAATATTACATTAACTCTATGGTGTAATATCGAGTGAGCAGAAATAGGAAACCAGAATATTTGATTTTGATTCTGTGATCAGCAGTGATTTCTTTCCTAGTTAGAGGATGGTGCGACTCTTATCTTTCCTTCCATAGAGTCAGCTGCTCCCTTTAAAATGAAGCAATAAAAACGTGGTTTGCAGATAAAAGGAAAGAAGATAACCGGGGTAGCTGTTTAGAGAAAAAGGAAAGAAAGAATTGCGGATGAGGAGGCATTGTTTTCCTTTTCTGATCTAATTCATGTTCTTCAATTTCGTCACCCAGTAAAATTTCTCCTAATTTTATCTTCAATCAACTCCCTTATTTTCACAATTTTCGATTCAGTCCTTCGTCCAAAAAATCCTTCGAATCAGCCTCGCAAACTTGGGCTATATCCTTCTTGCGGCAGAATTTTCTGCCTTCACGTTAGATATTCAAATGGGAATATCTTGAGCTTCTGATATCGAAATCAAATGATTCAAAAACCCAAATTCATCTACGCGTCTAGGACTACAACTTTGATGAAGGAGTCAAAGTGAGATAAAATCATTTCATAGAATAGAAACTGACAGTAATCTAGTTGGTCAAAAGGGATCTCTAGGTCTAACTCAAAAATTGATGAATGCCGAGCATCCTAATATAACTGAAAGTATGAACTAAGAACAAAAATCACAAAAACTAGGCCAAAAATAGAGTTTTTTTAGTGCAGACTCAGGTCAATATCCTTCTCGCAGTAGAATTCTCTGCCTTCACGTTAGATATTCAAACAGGAATATCTTAAGCTTCTGGTATCGAAATCAAGCGATCAAAAAGCCCAAATTCATCTATACATCTAGGACTATAACTTTAATGAAGGAGTCGAAGTGAAATAAAATCATTTTATAGAACAAAATCTGGTAGTAATCTAGTTGGTCAAAAAGGTTCTTGATCTGACAATGTTGAGCATCCAAATCTGACTAAGAATCTGCTCTAAGAACAATGATCCCTAGGACTTAATAAAGGTGTACGTCAATTTTTCAACATGTAATAAGTGACAGAATATTCCTATGATGGTCATATATCGTACGAAACCGAGTCAAAATCAGAGCCTAAGTTGGAACAAATAATTACGACAACAGCATAACCATTTTTTAGTGCAAATTCTGAAGGATTTATTCAACCTTAAAAGCAAGATAATGAAGGAATGAATTTAGCATTCTGAAGACTCCTGATCAACCTAAGAAAACCTGATGATTTTGATAGTAAAGGGAAAGGCTAAAAAAGAGCAGAAAATAGCTCACATCAGTTTTTTTTGGAAAAAAAATATTTCTTATGTGCTTTTGTCAATCTTTTAGCGAACATGAGCTAAACTCCTACACTTTATTCAAAAGAGGTATACACCGTCTCTAGCACGTGGGGGTTCAAAAATGAGTAACAACAAAGCTAATGCTAAAGATGAAGTTGAAGAACCTGATGAGTTTATTCAAGTTGCTGTTGTCAGAAATCAAAGGACACCACACTGGATGGAGGATTATGTCACAGGAGCAGGTTTGTCTGAAGAAAAGGAAACACAAAATATGGTCTTCTACATTGCTGTTGGAGATCCACATGCCTATGAAGAAGCCAAAAAAAAAAAAAAAATAGAGGGAAGCCATGGATAATGAAATTGCTGCAATAGAAAGGAATGACACATGTGAGCTGACTGTACTGCCGATTAATTCAAGGAAGATTGGAGTAAAATGGATATACAATACAAAGCTAAATGAAAAGGTAAAGTTGACAAATACAAGGGTAGACTTGTAGCAAAGGGATATGCACAGCAACATGAGATTGACTACACCGAGGTATTTGCACCAGTGGCAAGATGGGACATAATCCGGATGGTTCTAGCAATCGCAGTGCAGAGAAAATGGAATGTATATCAACTGGATGTAAAAAGTGCATTCCTTCATGGAGAATTAAATGAAGATGTATACGTAAAGCAACTGCTTGGTTATGAGAAGAAGGGAGAAGAACACAAAGTTCTCAAATTGAAAAAAGCATTATACGGTTTGAAACAAGTACCAAGGGCATGGTTTAGCAGGATTGAATCATATTTTCTGAAGGAAGGTTTTGTTAGATGTCCAAGTGAGCATACTTTATTCATCAAAAATCATGAAGAGAAAATTTTGATAATATGCATATATGTAGACGACTCGGTGTTCACTGGAAGTGATGAAAGGATGTTTGCTAAGTTCAAAGCTTCTATGAAACAAGAGTTTGATATGACTGACTTAGGTAAAATAAAGTTCTTTCTTGGAGTAGAAATTGTGTAGAATGATGAAGGAATTTATTTAAGCCAAAGAAAATATGCGCTTGAAATTCTAGAAAGATTTGGCTTAGAAAATGCGAATTCAATTCGCAATCCAATGGTACCGGGTGTCGCACGTGGCGACGTCGCGGCGAAAAATGTATTGTTTGTTCCATTTTCTTATCTACAATGTAAATCTATCTATATCTATGGGGATACAAGAAAATATTGTCTTTTGTGGGTGGAAAATGGAATGGGAGTCGCCACCTAGTATTTTGGTCACTAGGAACCCTAACTGGTCTCAAAGATCGGGTACGGGGACTGGTTGCGTAAAGGGAAGGTATTAGCACCCCAAATACGCCCTACCTAAGGTAAGCTGCATTGTTTTATTGTCTGATAAAATCTAAGGTATTTTCGTGTTTTTCTAGTTGTTGGGCTGTCTATGGTTCAAGAAAAATCCTCCTCGGTAAGAAGGTCTTTATCTTATCGGGTAAAATCCTAACCGTTCTAATGTCTATACCAAAACTTTATTAATAATATTTAGGAATACGTTTTACGTATAAATTCGTAATCCCAAATACTACTAATAGCACCAAAAAGATTTTTTAGAATTTTTGAAATATTGGCCTAGTTCTCATGGCTTGAATAAACTGGTTATTAAAGCCAAAATGCATGATTATACATATATTGTTTTGAAAATTTCCTTTGTTGTGTGAAAATATGATGTTATAATATTTATATATATATATTGGAGAGACTAGGCCGTATGCATGAAAACAAAACCTTTTTGGAAAATATTTATTTTTTGATGTTTTAACAAAAATTAGGTATTTTAATATTGGGTTTGTATTCTTACGATATAAAAATACAACCCAATATTAATCCACTTTGATAAAAATATGCAGAAAAATCAACAACATTTTTAGGGACTTTTTAGAATTTTTTTGAAAGCAAAAACATTTTTTATTCTGAAAATCTTTGATATTTTGACGAAAACCGGGTATTTTTAACACTGGTTTTGTATCTTTACGGTATAAAAATACAAACCAACATTAAACCACTTTGACAAAAATATGCAGCAAAATCAACAATATTTTTTAAGATTTTTCAAAATATATATTTTTTAATTATTATATTTTTTTATATATATACACACATATATATTATAACATATTATATAATATATAATATAAAAAAATTCGGGCTGGGCCGGCCCAAATAAACGGGCCGGACTCAGCCCAACAAGGAAAGGTTGGGCCGAACTCGGCCCAACCGTAAATTCTTCTTCGGTCTGGGCCAGAAACGGCCCAGACGTTCATGGGCTGGGCCAGCATCGGGCTGGCCCAGCGTTAGCAGCCCGGGGGGGGGGGAGAATTATTTCCCCCCCCCCCCTCCTGCATGCAACATGCAGGAGGCAAGGCTGCCACGAAAGGAATGCAGGGAAGAAGGAACGGGTACCTGGCGTGGAGGCGGTCGTTGGTGGAACTGCGGTGGCGTGGCTCGCGCACGGCGACTCCGGGCGGTGCTGTGGCGGTTCGAATGGCGGCGGAGAGAAAAGATTTTCTTCCTCTTCCCCTCTTCTTTGTTTTCGGTTTTTCTTTCTTTTCCTTCCTTTCTCTTTGTTTTCTGTTTTCTTTTTGTTTTTCTGTTTATTCCTTTCTCTTTCCCTCTCTCTTGTTGGTTCTCTCTCTCTTCGGTCTCCTCTCTCTCTCCTCCCTTCGGGGTCTCTCCTCCTTCCTTTTTTTTTTTTTTTTTCTTCGGTTTTCTCTTCTATTTATAGGGGCAGAACCGGTGTGGGGGACCATTGTTAGTGTGCCTTGGAGCGGGTTTCGCGGGTGGCTGGTCGGCCACCACCCGCGACAGCAAGGCCGTTTCTCTACTTTCGGCCGGTGGTCGGCCAATGCCTTTGGTCGGTGGTCCCACGGTGTGGGGGCTTCGGGTTGTTCGATGGAGATGCAAGGAGAGAGGCGGGAAGATTTAAAAAAAAAACAAAAATGGTTTTCTTCTTCTGCTGCTCTGCTTCGGGGGGAAGGAGGAAGATGAACAGTGTCGTTCAAAACGACACCGTTCTGGGCTTCCTTTTTTTTTTTTTTTTTTTTAATATATATATGAAACGGCGTCGTTTTGGATAAAACGCGCCGTTTCATTTAAAGGAGCCAAAATCCAGATCAGTCCTCCATTATTTCACCTTCGGTCTCCGTCCCTCTTGTTGGCCGCCTTTTTCACTTTGGTCCTTGGCCTCTGATCTATGCAATTTAGCCCTCAATTGATTAATAAACTTTCAATTTCTTCAATTAAGCCCCTGAAACAATTCTAAACAGCCCCTCTATCTTTGCGCCTTCTCCAAATTGGTCCCCGGTTTCGGATTTTCACAATTAAGTCCCTAATTGACCCTTAAACTTCAATATTTATGCAATTAAGCCCCTGATTTGACCCAATAAATTTCTAAAAAATATATTTTGGCCCCAGAACTTAAATTTCTTCTAATTAAAGCCCAAATTGACTTAAAAATCGATTTTTCTTGCAATCAAATCCTCTATAAATTCAAATAAAAATCCAATTAAGTCCATAAACATCCAAATTTGGGCTTTTTCTCCTCCAAAATTCAAATTTTCCTTTTCAACAAGGCTCTCATCCTTCAAGAATATATTGTCAAAAATCCATCTTTGTATTTTTAACCTCCTTGACCGATTTTTTCTGACCATTTGCTGAGCGCTTCTGCCTCCTGTTATTTTTTCTAACCTCCTTCAGCTATTTAATTTATTTCAATTATGGGGACCCGAAAATGGGTTACAACAGATGCCCCCTCTTTATAATGCTTACGGAGCAAGGGTTTTGCGCAGTAAGTTTTATAAAGATAATCCAATTTGAACTCTCGAAACTGATCTGGTCGAAGGTTGATCGATCTGAAACTCTTTCTTTACAGCAAACCTCTTCAGCCTAAAACATTGGGATCCCATCTGGCGATTCCCTGAAAATGAAAAAATATGAGGTCCCCTCCGGCGACCTCCTTTGACAACTATCAAAATACGAGATCCCTTCTGGCGATCTCCTTTAATCAACTTGGAACCCCATCTGGCGATTCCTATATGAAATATATGAGATATGAGGTCCCATCTGGCGACCTCTAAATAGTGAAAACACGAGATCCCTTCTGGCGATCTCAAACAACTTGGAATCCCATCTGGCGATTCCTTTTAACCAACATGAAATACGAGGTCCCATCTGGCGACCTCCAAATAGTGAAACACGAGATCCCTTCTGGCGATCTCCTTTAATCATCTCGGAATCCCATCTGGCGATTCCTTTTAACAAACATGACATATAAGGTCCCATCTGGCAACCTCCACAATAGTGAAATACGAGATCCCTTCTGGCGATCTCAAACAACTTGGAATCCCATCTGGCGATTCCTTATTACCAACATGAACTATGAGGTCCCATCTGGCGACCTCCAAATAGCGAAACACGAGATCCCTTCTGGCGATCTCCTTTAATGAACTCGGAATCCCATCTGGCGATTCCTTTTAACAAACGTGAAATATGAGGTCCCATCTGGCAACCTCCATAATAGTGAAATACGAGATCCCTTCTGGCGATCTCAAACAGCTTGGAATCCCATCTGGCGATTCCTTATTACCAACATGAAATATGAGGTCCCATCTGGCGACCTCCAAATAGCGAAACACGAGATCCCTTCTGGCGATCTCCTTTAATCAACTCAGAATCCCATCTGGCGATTCCTTTTAACAAACGCGAAATATGAGGTCCCATCTGGCGACCTCCACAATAGTGAAATACGAGATCCCTTCTGGCGATCTCAAACAGCTTGGAATCCCATCTGGCGATTCCTTATTACCAAAGCTGATATATGTCGTTCTTCCTACGGGCAGGGTTTGGAAGCTATTATCTTCTCTTCTTGTTGTTCTAGAATCAACTCAATGATTCTTTCTTCGTCCACAATCTTGTTGGAATGCGCTAAGATCTCCTCCTGTAACGATAAAAAACAAACATGCAATGATTTATGATTAGATGCAATGCATGCATTCATACCTGGTTTGAAACATAGGCCTCATCATCTTCTTCTAGTTCATGAAGCTCTTTCTTAACACGAGCTTGCTTTTGAAGTTGTATGCTGGATTCATCTCTCGTGTTGCCTCTTTTTATTGATCATATTCTTGGAGAAGAAATCTTTGACTTTCTTCAAGTAGTCCTTTTCTCAAAATGTATGACTTGTCATTGCCTTTTTGTCATGCTTTTGTCAAATGCTTTATTTTTTCAAATCTACGGGCTCTCATCTTGCTTTGAAAAATATGTAAAACTTTTCATGAAATATCTTTTATTGCCCCCAGTATGGAGTGTGATCCTAGTCTGGGTTTTTATATAGAGAAGAAATTCATTCAGCTAGTGATAAACCTTTTAGTGAGTGAAGGGATAATGATTTTTTTTTAAATTTCAAAATGCACATTGTTATGGTTGACAAATTCTATTCTTTAAAAGACAATTACAGATGATTATAAAGTGACCACTTAAACATTTATCCATGCTATCAGAGATAGGGTTGTATTTTAGGGTTAGCTTTTCTTAAATTTCATCTTTGACCGATTTATGATACTTTCTTTGTAACCACTCAACTTTGTTTAAAAAGGTGCATAATCTCATCATTTATTTAAAGAAAAGGTGGGCTCAAAGACAAATACAAAATCTGGCTGACATCATGAGCCCTGATTGTCAACTAGAGAAAATAAAAGCAAATAAAAAACAATGACAAAAGCATGCTAAGGCAAATAAAGTCGGTTAACATTTTGAAAACTACAGGAACTTCTTGGGTCACCCCCTTCTGAAACTTCTCTACTCGCGTAAAAAGGTCTTGGCAGAGACTTCTTCTAGTGTGTGGACAATCAACCGTAGCAGCGCTTCATCTTCTTCTCCTACGTGTGTTTCCTTGTCATCTCTTTCGATCTTACCTTCTCATTATTGACAATTCTTGACCAAGGTTTTCCAGCCCTTTATCCACTATTACTTGCGTCATGACTAGGCAATGGTTTTGAATTGATGTTGGGTGGGTCTTCAAATGACACCCATCCTACCTTGATGAGCTCCAACAACCTTTTCTTGAAAGCATAGCACGTTTCAAGACCATGCCCGGAGATACCAGCATGGTACTCACAAGTCAACTCGGGCTTGTACCAGATGGGGAATGGTGGTTGTAGTGGTAATGTGGGGATAGGAGCTATTTGTCCAATGCTCAGTAGTTTGGCATACATGTCCTTCAAAGGCATGGGTAATGGCGGTAGTTGTTCTGAAATGTATCTTGTGTTCGGTCTTTGGTGGTGGTTTTGGTTGTTGGACTGGTTATTTGCTCGATTAGGGGAAAAAGTTTTGTTAAAGTTTATGTGGGCCACATGAGAGGTAGGTATTTGTGGGTTATATGAATCCGTTATCTTGCCATTGGACCCATCTTCAAAGTTGTTAACGGGACCTTCCATTTTTCTTCCAATAAAACCCTTTGTCTCCAATGGCTCAACTATGCGTCCAGCTTTAATCCCTTGCTCTATTCTTTCCGCTATGCGTACAGCATTATAGAAATGCTGAGCTGAGCTACCCATTAAATGCTCATAGTAGGGTTGCCTTGAATGTATTGGCGAACAAAGTCACCATCTCCGTTTCTATCAAAGGGGGTTGCACATGTGTGGCCTCGTCCCTCCATCTTTGCGCATAAGCCCTTACTGACTCTTGGCTTCTCTTTTCCATTGACATAAGGCTTGTTCGATCTGGAGCAATTTCCAAATTGTACTTGTATTGCTTAAGGAAAGCCTCCACTAAATCCTTCCATTTCTTAATCCTGGCATTTTCCAACCTCATGTACCAACTTAGCGCCGACCCTGATAGACTGTCTTGGAAAAAGTAGATCAGTAACTTATCATCATGAATCACCTCAGCCATCTTATTGCAATAAGATCGAAGGTGAGTGTTTGGGCATTCCAACCCAGTGTACCTTATAAACTCCGGTATCCTAAAATCTTTTGGTACCGTGATGTTTGGTACCAAGCATATTTCAGACGCTCGCATGGGGTTAAACCAGTCATTTCCCTCGACTGCTCTTAACCTTTCTTCAAAGGCTGATATCTTGTCATCGTTCATAAAACCAGTGGACCTATTATCGGAAGGCCCATCTGCTGTTAAATCTACAGTGATGTGAGCTCGAGGGGGCTGAATGGGACTGGCAGGTGCAAAGTGCTGTTCCGTCACTGAATCTGCCCCCAAGTTCTGAGATACCCCGGGGACATGAACTGACGGTGCTCCTATAGGTGGTTGGGTAGACGTTCCCTCCCCGTTCTTGGCTCTTAAAAGTTGCTCAAGCAGATTGGTCAGTCGAGAAACTTCATTTTTCACAGATTCCAACTCGGTCTGGTAGTGCGACTCTAAGTGAGCTCCTTCTTCGTTTTCCATTTTTGATCTGGACCGGGTTTGGTGGACTCTGGATGTGGGACCTATGTTTCACGATCTGGAATGCATATGATAATTTAAAAAATAAAATGCGTGATAAAAATGTGATGCATAAGTGGTGCGCGATGAGTATAATATTGCAAAAAAGATACATAACCTAAGGACAAGCTCTATTTATTAAGTGAGAGTGGGTAGATTTTCTATCTAGTCTTGAAGGGTCTCATATCTGCCCAGTGACGTTCTTCGTAAAGACAGTATGGGGGCGTTGCAAGGAACAGTTAAGACACGTATGCCCACCATTACCAAGCAGGCACTCAGATATGAGTTGGGTGTTTCACGCATTTAAACCCTGACCAATAGTCTTAGGGTAAATCGCTAATTCCCCACTTAACTTAAGGCTTGTGTGTGCTTCTCAAAATAAAAGCAAGTGATGCATGAGATAATTTTATACAATGCATAAATAATATGCGTAAAATAAAAAACAAATATGCAAATAAACGGAAAGGCATATTAACAATAAACACACAAAAAACACAAACAAATCAGACAAAAAACAAAAGCTTAGTCTACAAGGTCCCCAGTGGAGTCGCCATTCTGTCGCACGTGGCGACGTCGCGGCGAAAAATGTATTGTTTGTTCCATTTTCTTATCTACAATGTAAATCTATCTATATCTATGGGGATACAAGAAAATATTGTCTTTTGTGGGTGGAAAATGGAATGGGAGTCGCCACCTAGTATTTTGGTCACTAGGAACCCTAACTGGTCTCAAAGATCGGGTACGGGGACTGGTTGCGTAAAGGGAAGGTATTAGCACCCCAAATACGCCCTACCTAAGGTAAGCTGCATTGTTTTATTGTCTGATAAAATCTAAGGTATTTTCGTGTTTTTCTAGTTGTTGGGCTGTCTATGGTTCAAGAAAAATCCTCCTCGGTAAGAAGGTCTTTATCTTATCGGGTAAAATCCTAACCGTTCTAATGTCTATACCAAAACTTTATTAATAATATTTAGGAATACGTTTTACGTATAAATTCGTAATCCCAAATACTACTAATAGCACCAAAAAGATTTTTTAGAATTTTTGAAAATATTGGCCTAGTTCTCATGGCTTGAATAAACTGGTTATTAAAGCCAAAATGCATGATTATACATATATTGTTTTGAAAATTTCCTTTGTTGTGTGAAAATATGATGTTATAATATTTATATATATATATTGGAGAGACTAGGCCGTATGCATGAAAACAAAACCTTTTTTGGAAAATATTTATTTTTTGATGTTTTAACAAAAATTAGGTATTTTAATATTGGGTTTGTATTCTTACGATATAAAAATACAACCCAATATTAATCCACTTTGATAAAAATATGCAGAAAAATCAACAACATTTTTAGGGACTTTTTAGAATTTTTTTGAAAGCAAAAACATTTTTTATTCTGAAAATCTTTGATATTTTGACGAAAACCGGGTATTTTTAACACTGGTTTTGTATCTTTACGGTATAAAAATACAAACCAACATTAAACCACTTTGACAAAAATATGCAGCAAAATCAACAATATTTTTTTAAGATTTTTCAAAATATATATTTTTTAATTATTATATTTTTTATATATATACACACATATATATTATAACATATTATATAATATATAATATAAAAAACAATTCGGGCTGGGCCGGCCCAAATAAACGGGCCGGACTCAGCCCAACAAGGAAAGGTTGGCCGAACTCGGCCCAACCGTAAATTCTTCTTCGGTCTGGGCCAGAAACGGCCAGACGTTCATGGGCTGGGCCAGCATCGGGCTGGCCCAGCGTTAGCAGCCCGGGGGGGGGAGAATTATTTTCCCCCCCCCCCGCCTCCTGCATGCAACATGCAGGAGGCAAGGCTGCCACGAAAGGAATGCAGGGAAGAAGGAACGGGTACCTGGCGTGGAGGCGGTCGTTGGTGGAACTGCGGTGGCGTGGCTCGCGCACGGCGACTCCGGGCGGTGCTGTGGCGGTTCGAATGGCGGCGGAGAGAAAAGATTTTCTTCCTCTTCCCCTCTTCTTTGTTTTTCGGTTTTTCTTTCTTTTCCTTCCTTTCTCTTTGTTTTCTGTTTTCTTTTTGTTTTTCTGTTTATTCCTTTCTCTTTCCCTCTCTCTTGTTGGTTCTCTCTCTCTTCGGTCTCCTCTCTCTCTCCTCCCTTCGGGGTCTCTCCTCCTTCCTTTTTTTTTTTTTTTTTCTTCGGTTTTTCTCTTCTATTTATAGGGGCAGAACCGGTGTGGGGGACCATTGTTAGTGTGCCTTGGAGCGGGTTTCGCGGGTGGCTGGTCGGCCACCACCCGCGACAGCAAGGCCGTTTCTCTACTTTCGGCCGGTGGTCGGCCAATGCCTTTGGTCGGTGGTCCCACGGTGTGGGGGCTTCGGGTTGTTCGATGGAGATGCAAGGGAGAGAGGCGGGAAGATTTTTAAAAAAAAACAAAAATGGTTTTTCTTCTTCTGCTGCTCTGCTTCGGGGGAAGGAGGAAGATGAACAGTGTCGTTCAAAACGACACCGTTCTGGGCTTCCTTTTTTTTTTTTTTTTTTAATAATATATATATGAAACGGCGTCGTTTTGGATAAAACGCGCCGTTTCATTTAAAGGAGCCAAAATCCAGATCAGTCCTCCATTATTTCACCTTCGGTCTCCGTCCCTCTTGTTGGCCGCCTTTTTCACTTTGGTCCTTGGCCTCTGATCTATGCAATTTAGCCCTCAATTGATTAATAAACTTTCAATTTCTTCAATTAAGCCCCTGAAACAATTCTAAACAGCCCCCTCTATCTTTGCGCCTTCTCCAAATTGGTCCCCGGTTTCGGATTTTCACAATTAAGTCCCTAATTGACCCTTAAACTTCAATATTTATGCAATTAAGCCCCTGATTTGACCCAATAAATTTTCTAAAAAATATATTTTGGCCCCAGAACTTAAATTTCTTCTAATTAAAGCCCAAATTGACTTAAAAATCGATTTTTCTTGCAATCAAATCCTCTATAAATTCAAATAAAAATCCAATTAAGTCCATAAACATCCAAATTTGGGCTTTTCTCCTCCAAAAATTCAAATTTTCCTTTTCAACAAGGCTCTCATCCTTCAAGAATATATTGTCAAAAATCCATCTTTGTATTTTTAACCTCCTTGACCGATTTTTCTGACCATTTGCTGAGCGCTTCTGCCTCCTGTTATTTTTCTAACCTCCTTCAGCTATTTAATTTATTTCAATTATGGGGACCCGAAAATGGGTTACAACACCGGGTATGAAACTGATGAAAAATGAAGATGGAGAGCAAGTGGATATGACTTGATACAAACAAATGGTAGGAAGTCTTATGTACTTATCAGTGACTTGGTCAGATATCATGTTTGTAGTTGGTCTAATTAGTAGATACATGGAGAAACCTACAAATCTACATATGCAGGCTATTAAGAGAATTTTAAGATATGTGAGGGGATCTATGAATTTGGAAATTTATTATAAAAAGGAAGCTGCAAGTGATGAGAGGTTAATGTCTTACTCCGACAGTGACTATGCCGAGGATCAAGATGATCGTAGGAGTACTTCTGGATATGTTTTTATGCATAGTGAAGGAGTAGTTGCTTGGAGCTCGAAGAAGCAATCGGTGGTCTCTTTGTCAACAACTGAGGCAGAATTTATATATGCTCCTCACTGTGCATATCAAGCAGTGTGGATGAGAAGAGTGCTTGAAATGTTAAATTGTAAATAAGGTACATATACTATCATATACTGTGATAATATTTTCACAATTAAATTAGCAAAGAATCTAGTTATGCATGGCAGAAGTAAACATATAGATGTTAGATTTCATTTTCTACATGAACTTTGCAAAGAAGGAGTAATTGAGTTGAAGCACTGCAATACACGAGATCAAATTGTTGATATTGTGACAAAAGATATGAATATACATTTGAGAAACTGAGAAGCTTGCTGGGCGTATGTGAGATGCCAAGCAAATAAATTGTTTGCTACCAGTAATGCAATTTAAGGGAGGAATTGTTGGAACTAAGTCAGTTAATAATATCCTAGGTTTGATTTATTCTTTGCTCATTTACCACGTCTGTAGGAGTGCCAAACATGGGTTACTTATTTCCCTCATTTTTGTTGTAATGGTTTATTATGTAAACCAACTTTCTATTCAATAAAGCTGTGGTCTTTGACTCTTCATTTTAATTATCAAACTGATTGTTTAGATTTAACATAAAGGATATTACCATCATTAAGAAATGTTTTTGATCATTGACTCCAAAATTTAATTTTCTTATGTGTTCAATAAAGGAAATTAAAGATATTGATGAATTGCAAAGTTCTTTGCTAATTCATAAGCAAAAGTTAAGTCGATAATACAATAAGAGCAAGTTTTACAATTTTCATCTAATAATCATTTTTCTACCTTACAAAGAGGTGGACAAATAAGAGGAAGGAGTACAAACAACAATAATCATAGATTTTCACCATATCAAAAAATTAAGGATATGACAATAATCATTCAATTTTTTACAAGCCAAAGCCAGTGGACAAATCTACTGTTGAATGCTTCAATTGTCATAAGTTTGGATATAAATCTAAATGTCAAACTAATTTGAATAGGAGTGGTGGTGGAAAATCTAATTTTATAGATAAGAAAAAAGAAGTGTCTTTATTGATGACTTGTCATATGAACAAGAAAAATGAGAAGGGCAAATTTGAATTTGAAAGAGCTAATGTATGAAGTCGAATGTGTAGTTGGAAAGAGAGAGAGTGTTTTTAGGTTACTCAAAGATGAGAGTGATAGCCTTAAACTAGAGAAGAAAGCAATACAACATCAATATAAGTAAGATGTTGAGTCATTCAATCATGAGCGTGAATATTTCATGAATAAAATTGTGCAAAAACACTTTGAATGGTTTAACAGGATTCAAAAGAAACATGGAGACTTCTTATTGGGCAATGAGATGTAAAAAAAAAAAAGAAGAAGGAAAAGAATTGAATAACAATATTGATAAAAGGTGTGAAGAGATTGGAGGCTATTTAACGGATAAAGAGAAATATTTTGAGCTAGAAATAGAAGCGAGCTTAACATATTGCTTCTCTTAGAGGAAATTTTTTTTGGAACAAGTTGCTTTAAATATAAGAAAACTTAATGATGAGAAGCAGAAGAGGTCTATAAGAAATTCAACACAATTAGTACGTGATCAAATTCCATTAATAACATCAATAAATAATGATCAACGATCACATGTTAGAAAAATACCTATATGGATGAATGATTATGAGGTAACTAGAATCAATAAATTTAATAATTTACTTACTCATTTTGCTCTATTCTCATATTGTAATCATGTAACTTTTGAAGATCCTGTTAAAAAAATAAAATGGCAAAGGTTTAGGGATGATGAAATTGATGTCATTAAGAAAAACAATACTAAAAAATTGACGAAGCTTCTAAAAGGATGAAAGATTATTGGTGTAAAATGGATGTTCAAGACAAGGTTAAATGGAAATCCTTCATTGTTAAATTGAGAGTTTAAAGATACTAATTTAAGGGATGAATTGTTAGATATTAGTTGTAACCCGGTGTAGATAGAAATCCCTGGTAAAAAAATATTTATGTTAGACTAATTTATTAGAATCATTGTTTAATTAGATAGTTACCTTTTTAGTTAGATTATGATATATAGTTAGAAGATTAATTTCCCCTCAAATGTAACCATAATCTTTCTTATTATATAGGGTAGGTTCATGGAGAATTGAATTGTTAGCTATCTATAGCATATATTATAAGCATAAGACTTTGTGGGAGTATGCTAATCAAGTCTAGATTCTATAATTGATCCACAAATAATGCATGTTATAACAACATATAGGGTTTGTTAGTTTTTAAACACCCTGAAAACAAGAATAACAACAAAACTATAGAAATTTTTTTTAAGTTTATAATTTTTTATTCAATAATAAAAGCCAAAACATACCTAAAATAATATGCTCTAAAAAACTAAAGGTGAAATAGAAAAGAAATTGATTATCAATTGATAAATCCAGAAATAATCAAAATCTAAACATGAATAAGAAAAAAATAGATAGAAAACTATAATTCATAAACAGTAATTTGGATCTAGTCTATGAATCTGAATCATAAAAAGATTTAAAAATAGGTTTTTAAAGTGAAATTTTATTTTATAAACAAATTCTATGTTGTTGATTTTTGAATTATCGATAGAATTTACACAAATAGAAGGCATGGCAAAGAACCAATTTGCCCTTTTTCTTAGAATAGGTATAATATTAGGATTTGCCTTTTTGGATTATGGATAAAATAGGTATAATCTTGGAATTTGTTCAAAAATCAATAAAACATCATTTGCAAAAAAATAAAATAAAATGATTTGTTTCTTTTTCTTTTAAATCGTTTTACTTTCTTCCGTTTACTTTTCAGTACCCATGACAAGCCAGCAACCTGACCTTTTCCTGCTCTTTATGCCAAACGTCCCAAACCCAAGTCGGCCAGGTCACTGTATAAATATACAAATCTGTGGTGATCGATATCCTCAAGCCTTTTCTTTTTCTTTTTTCTTTTTGTATTAATTCCAGTGGTCCACCTTTAATTAATCCCACCTTTTTCTTTTTAAATTCCTTTCCTGGAAGAAGAATAATATTAAAAAATACTTGGGTTTAATGTGCTATTTTAGAAGACTCCCACCATCACAGGTTCATACCATTACCATTACTCTTTCCTCTCTATAAATACCCACCACTCGATCTCTTGTCTTCTCAAGTCTCATGATCTCAGCTTTATCTTCTATCTTTCCCATATACTAATATTCTTTCAAACTTAGTAAGCAAAACGATGGCCAATGTTAAGGTTACAACACTCTTCTTGATCATATCCCTCCTCCTCTGCTCCACTCTAACCTACGCCGCCCGCCCTGAGCCAGGCTTCCCTAATGGTTATTTGGCGAAGAACCAACAAAAGGTTGGTTGAACTTGGAACTTTATGATTTTTTTTTAATTAATTGGTTTTTATGATTTGATTAATATAAGTGGGTTTTTTTTTTTAATTTGTGAATTTCTTTAGGTTGTTGATGCTGAGCATGCAGAGGTGATGGAAGAGAGCTGTGAAGGAGTTGGTGAGGAAGAGTGCTTGATGAGAAGGACACTTGCTGCTCACACCGATTACATCTATACCCAGAAGCACAAACCATGAAAAAGTAGAGCGACCAATATCGTCTTATTCTGTATGGATCATGTCATGATCGATAATACTTGTTCGTGATCATATTGCATGTTTGCTTAGCTTAAACTATAATCAATATTTGTTCAAATTAAAGAAGAAGAATGATGATCTATATATACATATATATATAGTATTGGTTTAGTACAAATGGTTTTTTTTCCCCGTTTTGTTTGGAACATATTGGAAAGCCATGTAGCCTGTAGGGTTTGGTTTTTCCAAAGATAATTCCCATGTGTGTAACTGAACTTAATCATAGTTAATTTATGAAATCCCATAATTATTTACTTATATATTTCAACCTTTAATTAAGCTGTTTTTAAAAATAAAAGCAGTTTCTCAAAGGGAAAAAGAAGAAGAAGAAAGAAGCTACTCTCAGAAAGCATTGATAAGACCTGAAAAAAATCCCATATAATCCTTGCTGCATGTGCAAATATATCCTTTCTCATATGATCATCACGAAAAAGCTATGTCAATCATGGAGGCCTTATCAACGGAGAATATTCTGTAGGAAGTAGATGGCTTTGTATCTGACCTGACAAAAGATTCTTTTGTCGATCGAGTCATCGCAATTTCCTCTTTGACCCCAACAACTTCTATTGAGATGGGCAAAATTAATCGCCTATTATGATGGTTTTTTTTATTAGTTAAGAGATTAGCGTTAATATATATATTTAATAGTTAACAGGACAGAAAAGTCGTATAATTAGCTTAACCTAAATTCATTTGTCTAATTATATGAACACGGTAATCTCTCGAAGGTCATTTTAAAGAGAGCCTAGCTAATCCCTAAAAGCATAGGCATAATCAAGATATTCCAGCGACTAGAACAAGGATTTCTACAATAGATAACCCCCCACGACAAGAAAAGATGTATCCCTTTAGCCAGATTCATTGTTAAACCTCCATTTCTTAAGGTTATAGGTCGTAGGTTGCAGCCGCGTGACCATCAATCTAATTCCTAAAAGTGTAATTAATCCTAGAAAATACGGAAAAACATAGAACAAGACAAAATCCAAAAGCAATTAAAGCGTTGCATGCGATATATGTATGTGTACGTGGCTGTTCATCTTGTGATCAACTGCATAATTAATGCAGCGAAACTTGTAATGCTTGTGATGAAGGACTCCAAATCCAGTAAGGAGCAGTAAATGACAGCGATTAGCAGCACCAGTGCTCACGCCTAGCTAGTGGATTTATTGCATACCTAGCTGATGCTATACAAATTTATGATCTTGTTTGGAATTCAATACGAGCAACCACTCTACCTTGTTCAGTTGAAAAACAACAAAAAAAGGCATAAATTGCTGCTGGTGAGAGTTGGCTGTTGAGTAATGAAGCGAATTTGAATATTGCAACGTGTGGTGTGTATTAGCCATGGCAATAAATGAAGGACTTGATTGAGATTTAATCTTCAGATAAATATAACATTATTCTATGATGTAAGATCGATATCATATATAGAACACCATTATCTATCAGGAAACTGGCTTCTGAAGTTCTTGATCGAAGTAGTTTGGGCCATAAGGAATGATTTTGTTTGACTTAAGAAATATGGTGAAGAAATGTCAATTAGTATCTAGAAGAGAGGAATTGGGTGCACAAGGATTTATGGTGAATCCATGTGCATGATGGACCTTGCTCTCACCATTTATATGGACCATGCATGAGTAGCTATCCTTCTTAGCTTTTGACAAAACTGTGAAGTGAACACATGACCGTTAATGGTCCTCGCATGCATTATCTCTGCTAGCTTATCTATAATAAAGTGGCATCGCTAGCTACTGCAAGCGATCGATGAGATACCGTGTAAAACCCATGTTTCATTGATTGTTGATAGAAACCGTGTGAAGCGAACAAAAACCCATATTTGACTTGAGACCAATCGACCAAGTCGTAGATTCAAGCTGTAACTATTGTTTTCAATCACTATTATATGTGAAGTCTCTTCTTGAAAAACTATATATATGACTGGATGCAATTAAAACCTAGGAAGTACAAAATTAAGGGTGAAAGTCTTAGTGTATCTATGCTAAAACAATTCTTATCGATGAATTTTGAAGACCTCTTGATAATAAAATTAATAATTTTAAATAAAAAGGATAATAAATAAAAGAAAGAGTTTTTAAATTTTAAAAATAAGAATGTGTATATTGATATGTTTTTTCTTTTTATTCTTTTAACAAGAAAGTGTATAATAGGGGGCCATGCCAACCCTGGTCCAAAATATTTCATGGGCTATTAATATATGAAAAGGTAGGCCAAGCCTGGCTCACAGGGCCATACAAAATGCTTGTCTTCAGGGCCAACTTGCTTTTACCTGAAATCCAAACCCTTGAAAGGAAAACCCTGAAATTGAAATTGAAGAGAAGCATCCACATGCAAGAAAGAGAGGGTCTTTAATCTCTTTGAATCCAAAATTATGTTCTTTAGAAGCAGGTTTCTCTCCTTTCCCCTGGTGATTGGAGCTGTTATGTAAGTTTTCCTTATGTTTCTTTTTCCACATGCTTGCTAGTTTCTGACTTCCTGTTTATGTTGCTTGGATTTGCTGGCTTCTTTTGCTCGTAAAAACAAGCATGTGCACGAAATTCAGCCCTTTAGATCAGATATTTTAGGACCCATTACCTGTTTATACAGATAGATGGAGTTGATTCAACTAAATTATATTAGGAAAATTTTGGAGAGTTGATGTGTATTTGTTTTTAACTAAGGTTTCACATTTATGCTGATTTGGAGGTCAAAGTACTTGTTGGAGTACTTGTTATTAGATTAGTTGTTGAAGCAACCCAAATAGTCTAAACTGATTTCATAGATGTTTTAGAAATTGTGGATAATGGCAGTCAGAGGGAAAAAACTTTCATTGCTTCTTGACTAATTGCAGCACATGATTGCCAAAATGTGACTTATCTGGTAAATGTGACTTGATATGATTGCTTCGCCTGCTTTTCATCCAACTCCCTCTATGTCTGTGGGGATATTGGTGTTTCTACCAAAAGTAACTGTGAAGTAAATATCATGTTTCTACGGAAACCTAGCTTGCTTCTGCCTTCAAAATATGTTCTCTGCTCTCCATTTTCTTGAAATTCTGTATCCCAAATTTCAGTGCAAAGTTTGCATGTAACGCATTAAAAAAAAAAAAACATATGGTGGAAGAAAAATGAAATTGAAGCGGGGGTGGTTTAACACTTGATGCAGTTGGGTGGTTATGCTACATTGAGTGTGAAAGTATTTGCCATCTGTACTATGACTTTCCCTTGAATCATTATGCTTGCACTGGGATTATTATTTTTCGGAGTGGAATTCATTCAGTCACTCCATTTGATAGAAATCTCATGTTCTTTTTTTATTTTTCATTGGACAGTATACCTGGTTACTTATATTTTAGTTTTTCGTAGTCAACCATCTTTGAGGTATTGTTGAAAGAGGAGATTAATGAAGAAATGCATATCGTACTATTGGAACTGAACTATATGCATTTAGATGAGTAGCATTTCCTTTTTAAGTTTCTGTTAGGCTTTTAACATACAACTTTGTGTTAAAAAAAATTCCAAACAAAAGCCAGCATGCAATTCTTGTTCCCCTTTTGCTTCTCCTGAGAATTTAATAGAGCTCTATTTACAGCTTCTTCTGAGTTTACTTGATTGAACTATTCTTGTGAACTTTGAGCTTCTCTGATCAGAGTTGTGTCAATTTTTGCTGAAATTTTATGTCAAAATTGGACAGAATTTTATCTGAAACTATTTTTGCAATAACAATATAAAGGCACAGCTTTTTTATGACCTCAATGGACCATTAATATACCCATCAGCTACCAAGCCTCCAATCAAAATTTTCATATTATTTCATAACATGTCTTTTATGCTTTGGGAATGACTTTATAAGGATTTTGCAGCATTGGAGTCGTTTCAGGGAAGGCAATATTTGGACCCCCACTTGATGAGTACTGGAAAAAGAAGCTAGAGGAAGAGGCAGCTGCAAAAGAGACTGACACAAGCTCCACCTAGCAAATAATACTTGGAAAGAACTTCTGCACAACAATAGCGTAGAAATCAATTTTCCAGTTTGCTTATTCATATGTTTTATTCTATTTTTAAAATGTAGAATCTGGAGCACATGATGCTATATTTTAGATAAGGTGGGGTCCCAGCTACATCTGTGGGAGGATAAGATAAACATGGTTGGTTATGTTATCATTTTGCTTGTTTTCTGGTCGAAGGAGAAAGGCTCAAGCAACCTTTACCTCATAACTGCCCTTGAGTTGCCCTTCCCAATAAATAATGTTGTTGAATTTTGTTCTCATTAGGAGGCCATTCGCGGTGAAGTTTAGCATATTATTGTACTTCTCTGAGAAGAAGACAGCTCCTGTATTCTATACTGATCCTAACTTGAGCATTGATCCCTTGTGTTCATTTCTACCTCAAGCTTCTTATAAACATTTTAACCTTTTCATCTGGGCTTTGCATCATGGTTTGAGCTTATGCTATATATGTATGTTGCTTAAAAAGTGACACTCGTTTAACTAGAAGTAGGCGAACCATTAGCCAATGAATTATATTCTTCCTTTCTGAAGTTGAATCCATGAAACAATTTATAAACTGATTTGAACTCAACTGATTAGCCTTTATCGGATGGTAGCTGGGAGCAATCTCTCTTCATGGACATGTAAACACATTGATGCTGGAAGGCTTGATGTAAACAAAAGGAAGGCATTGAGTGCAAACTGGGGGCTCAAGGAACCCTAGTTCTAGGTAAATAATTCCTCAACAATAACTTGCAAATCCAAAAATGTTAAATCCAGATGACTACGTGAAGAAGTGTCTTGAGCAAGTGATGTAATCTTAAAAGAAAATCTATATGATACGGTTTGGGATCCGCAAGCATCATCAGCCCAAGGCAAAACTGTTCCACTACAGCTGATGCTTTCGCAAAATCCTGCCAGAAGACTTTGCACCATGTTAAAACATGCAAAAAATAATCTTAGCACGATCTAGATACAAAGTTACTCGAAACCATGTTACAATGATAATCAGCTGTTGAAAGTACTCTTGAACAATGGAGTGGAGTACATCAATAGTCCATCAGCAGCAGGCACTGCATTGCTCCTCATAGCCACAGAAAACCTTTATCTCTATAGGCGATTCAAAGACATTACTAGGGGAGTTCAACAATCAACATGTTCAGATTGATGCCATTATAAGTAACGGGAAAGTCATCTTTCATAACATGAAAACCAAACAAAGCCAGTACGCAATCGAAATGAAATTGAATCATGTAAGTGCTCTGCATATGCATAGTATGCATGGATTTACAAGATAAAACCTGTTTCTTGGAAATTTATTCAACCATATACATGACTACATGTTCATGTTCTCATCAATAAGAACGAATGCAAAGTGACCTTTGTCTGATAAACTTCTTAAATGGTACCTAACGAAGACAAGTTTTACAACAATATCAGAAGAGAGGATAGACATAAGAAATTTATGAAGTAAGAAACACCATTAAATCATCAAAATAACTCCCTTAATTATATGGCTTAAATTGGATGAATTGAGCTATAAGAATAAACTAGACTAGAACGCATCCTTCAAGACAAAGTTGCTTGAATGAGTTCACCAAATTAATGACAAATGATACAGAACTAATCAACAATTAAAACTAGCACCAAGACACAAGCAGTATCGAATATGTGAAAGCACAAAGTAATGCCATCCAATCGCAATAACAGAGGATTTTGTCATTACAAAGTAATCATCAGACTATATTCCTATTCATCTGACGGGTGTACAGGGATAATTGGAACTGTTGCCCTTAAACATCTACAGGTTCTTTTACCCAAACAACCATAAAATTCGATATTACCACACACAAAAAAGTATTGCATCAGTTCCAAAGGGGATTAAACACAAGAAGCTTCTGTGATAACAAGCAAGATTGAATCATCAAATAAACTTTTTTCTTCTTCTGGTATGAGAAGGTGAATTGAGCTGTACAAAGAAATTAGATACATAACAAATCCTTCATGCATAAAGTTGCATGAAAGAGTTGAGAGAATTCAATGACAAATGATGTAGAAATATTCAACAACTTAAGCTGGAACCAGGATCCAATCACCATCTAACATGTGCAAGCACAAAGAAATGCATACAGTTGCAATAACAGAGGATTTTGCATTGACATATCTCACTACTTCAAGACCACTATCAACAACAACTTCATGAAAAACAGCAACACATCTCCTAATTCCATTATACAGATTCTCCAGCAGAAATTCCAGGAAAGACCGGACAGTCTCGAACGTAACCCTCCCAGTCACATCGAGAACAAGCCTCCTGTTGCTTGGGACTGCCAATGTAGATGACACTTTATTAACCCACCCATTCTCCTTGACCTCGTCAAATGATTTTCTTGCTTTAGGTTCACTAAAAAACGCTTCTTTTCCAGAGAGCTCATTCTCCATTGCACTTTCTCCTTGATCAACAGCCAAATAAGGGGAATCGAAACTCGAATTCGTGTTAGAATCATCAGCTGTCAAAACTTGATGAGATGTCTTGACAAGAGTCTCAATTGCACCATTACATACTGATACCAACACCCCTCTCACCTTGGTTTCGTGCTTAGGATTGGTTAATCCTGCAAAGAATTCATCATAGGTGTTGATATGCATAGTTTTGTCAAGGTAAACCGCAACGGCTGTGCTCACAAATAACTGAATACAATCACCAATCATCTCTTTAGACTTATCACCACAAACCACATCCACCAATTTTCGAGCAGAATCATGACCATCAGTACCAGTAGCGGAAGCATTCAAATCTGAATTTGAATTCAGACCACCTTCACAAAATCCCAAAACCAAGTTCCTAGCAAAGCTTCCAACAACAACAGAGACAAAACCAGACCCAGCTGAAGAACAAAGCTTATCAAAAACCTTATCCAAAAAACTTGGACTTTCATTCCCATTTCCATTGGCACCAGCTTCATTATCAATTCTTCTTGTTTTGGCTTGGTAACCACGCAAAATTCCCACAGTTAAAGCTTGTGTAAGGGTAACTAGTGCATCCGAGAACTCATTTGACCTTGCCACTTTAGAAATTTGCTTGAAACTATTGGGAATTTGGTCTGATTCGGATTGAACAAAATCTTTAAAATCCTTAGAAACAACCCCAATAGTTTCAGCAGAATCAGAGATAACTTCAGCAACAGCAACAAAAGCTCCAAAAATCTTGGAAACTCTCTTTCTTTTTTCAGCTAGTAAAGGGAAGTGATAAACTTTATAGGCAGTATAAGTAGAGAAACCAAGAGCTGCTAGTAAAAGAGCCCACCTCTTCTTTCTTCTGGTATAATCAAGAAGACCCTTTTTCACCAACTGCAAGTCCATTTTGATGCTGAAATTGAGGAATCAAACGAAGAAGACACGGTAACAGTTTCGCATAAAATTTCACTTCATCTACTTCTTGCCTCGTCTGTTTAGAACAAAAAAGACTGCAAGGCTGAGAGAGAAGGGGATGAATGAAGTCGGTTGCAGAGAGAGATTGATAAGTCGGTTTGCCGTGGAGTAAAGGGAAGTTGAAGTATGTACGTGCTGAAAGCTGTTTCTGTTTGTGGATATGAGAGAAGAGAAACGATCAGCTCCCAAGTTCAACCCACAATCTCTGAAAAATACTGACTCCACTTGTTTTTTTTCTTTTTTCTTTTTTCTTTTTCTTTTCCAAGCACCAAACATGTTGATGTCGTTTTTGTTCTCGGGGTAACTCATTTTTATATTGTTTATTGTTTTTTTCTTTTTTTAAAAAACGAAGTTGTATGAAGGAAAAAAATTATATATACTTGATTAAGAAACATAACAATACAAGTATGTAATTATAAAAAATAAAAGTTTGGAATAAATTATTTTTCTTATAATTTCAAGTTTGAACCCTATGATTGGTAATATAATAGCCATTAAAAACTTATATGATCATTAATTTCAAGGATCGTGAAATTAGTCAAATTACACATAAATTAGCTCGAATATCCATGTTAATAAAAAAAATAACAATATTATATAATTTAATCAAAATTGAAAAATATAGTAGTAACGGCATGATAATAATTAATATGATGCTAACGAAACGATGACAAGAGTTATAATAATACCAAATTTACAATAATTATGTATTAATTTTATTGATAAATAATGGTAAGCTGTGGTATATAAAATACTTGAAAAAGATTGCTTAATTAGGCCCCTCATATATGGATGGCTTAGTATCTAGCACGAATATTGCTTAGGCCCCTCAGCACTTGGCTGTTAACAGCTTCTAGCTAGCTAGCCTTTCACCATGGAAAACGTCGGAAAGTTCTACTAGCTATAAAATTCTACTCTCTTTTAATAATCGATGTATGTTAAATAATTCTTAATCTCAAAGAGTTTGATTAATAATTAAGAAGATTTGTTCTCTTTCTTGATTTTTAGATTTAAACTTTCCAACCAATATCTAATAAAAAAAATATTGAATTATTTTTAACACATTAGACTGATGTGACGAGTGCAACAAATTTTATGTATGATTCTTTTTTTATTATTTTTTTATGATTATATCTTCCCCTCTGTCTCCCTCTCTCCTTATATATATATATATATATAAACTTGAATATCATCAAATTTCTTATACGCCTTATTATCGAAACTTTACGGTGGTTTGTTTTTAACTACCAATACTTTACAATGTTCGTGAGAATATTTTTATTGATAAATTAACGATGAATTTTACTGATGTAAATATTTTATTAGTATTTATTGAAAGAATTAGATTGAAAAAAAATTAAAACAAAGTAAAAAAACGATGATATGCTATTTTTACCAACACAATTATTGACGGAATAAATTTGTTGGTAAATTATAAATATTGTTCATCATATCAATTACAAAAGGAATCATTAATAGAAAATTCCGCTCGTATTTTTCAGAGAGCTTTGAAACTATTTACTTTCTAATTGCACTATTAATTACTATTTTTTACAAACAAAATCACCAACGGATTAAAAAATTGTAAGTGTCATTTGACGGTTTTTTGAAAATATTATATTATGTCGTGAGGTGCGCGAGCACCGGCGCGACGTTGTCTGGTGATGGTGGAAACTCTTGTCGTGCCTCCTAATGAGGTGTTGTGTGTTTGAAAGAGTTTTGGATTTAATCATAAAATTATGATTAATGTTTAGGAGTCGCCACCTAGTGTTATGGTCACTAGGAACTTATGGTTTACGAGAGTCTGAGTAAAGGACTGGTTGTGCAAGGGGAAGACGCATCACCCCCAGTACACCCTACCTAAGGTAAGTTACATTGTTGTTTGATTGTTTTTTCTAAACCGGGTTTCTATTCGTTGGTCTTTTTTAAGGTTCAAGACAAATCTCTTTTTATGAAAGAGTCTCTACTTTATTGGGTTAAATCCTAACAGTTCTAAAGTCTAATTCTTAGCATCGCATTTTTACACCTTGTATCTTTAATACCGAGGTGTATTTTATTGTGTAATTTTACACCACACAAATATTAAAGTCTACATCTGGATCTAAAAAAAGAGAATGGAAAAAGATTTTTGACATGTTGGCCAAACCTTAATGGATAATCATAAATTAGTTATGATATCCATTTTTGGATTTTTGTTTTTAGAAAAAAACATGAAAAAGATGTAATTTTTTTTTAATGAAAAATATGATTGGAAACATTTTAGGATTTGGCCATATGTAACAATATATATATATATATATATATTTTTTCTTTTTGAAAATGTTTTTATTTTTTTTGAAAAGTTTCAGAGAAAACCGGGTATTTTAATACCGGATTTGTATTTTACAGTGTAAATATACAACTCGATATTATGCAAAATTAGTAGAAAAATATTTGAGAAAATCATAATTTCTTGAAATGAGTTTTTGAAATTCTTTTGATTTTTTTTTGTTTTTTTAAATAATATTATGATATAATATATATTATATAATATTAAATATATGGGCTAGGCCGACCCAAATAGTTGGGCCAACTCAGCCCAGAAAAAGGATGGGCCGATCCCGGCCCAAAAAAGGTTGGGCCGATCTCAACCCACTATGATGTTTCTTCTTCTTCTTTTGGAGTGGGCCAGACTAGGCCCATACATTCAGGTTGGGCCAAAACTACCCCAACCCTAATCCAATGCTAATTATTTGCAGAAATGTGAACAATTACTGTTCATGTTCTACATGCAACCAAACAGTTGCAAAAGCTGCAGACGAGCAAAATGAAGTGGGAGGCAACCTTGCGGAGGAGAAAGGACTGCTGTCACTAGCCTGGCATGAAGTTAGAGGAGGTGCTGGTGGAAGAAATGGTGGCGGTGTTAGCTGCTTCTGGCGAAGAAAAAAAGAAGAAGAAGCAGCAGAAGAATATTTGCAGAGGGGAGAGGGAAGACCTCACGGTGGTTGCCCCTATCGCCGGTAAGGATTTGGAATCGTAGGGAGGCTGAGCAATCGTCTGTTGATGGAGGAGAAAGGTTTATAAGGGGTCCTCAACGGCTGAAGGCGTTATGGAGAGAGAAAGAGAGAAGAAATGTGAAGAAACCGAAAAAGCAGGTTTTTTGGCTGACTTTAAACCCGATTTTCTCCTCTCTTAGGCCATCAAACCCACCTCTAATTATAGGCGATGGAAGAGGGTAATTTTTTTCTATATCGCGGTAAAATGTTAGCCCTTGATTTGGTTGAGAAGGATCCTAACCGTTGGTTCAAAGTAGCCTTCCTGAGTTTTCAAATCTGCAGGAAAAGGCTGCCTGAGTAGACCTTTTCACGCTGTCGTCGGTGAGCTGGATTATCCCTAGCCCAAATGGGGCTCACACACCTTTGCGCCAGTCCAGCCCTTAATTTTTTGATATCATGCAATAAACCCCTCTCAATTAAACCTAATTCTCAGGACTTTCCTCAATTTCATCCCTGAAGATTTCCAATTGAACCCTTAACTTCCAGCGCCTCTTCCAACTTGATCCTTGGTTTTAAGATTCATCAATTTGCCCATTAAGTAGCCTTCAAACTTCCAGTTTCTTGCAATTTAATCCTTGATTTCACCAAATTGAGTTTGGATAAATTAAATTTAGCCATGTAAAATTTCAATCTTCTCAATTAAGCTCAAATTAACCTTCCAAACTTAAGTTTCACAATTAAGTCACTAACAAAATTATTTTGACCCATTAAAATTTTAATTAAATCTTTGCACTCAATTAAATCTTTTTAATTTGACCCAAATTAATTTTTAAACTTAATCAACCTTTAATTAGGTACATGATTTAATAAATTAGCCTATTAAAAGTTTAATTAAGCCTTAAAACTTAATATTTATGCAAATTCATCTAATAATAACTTAATTTAACCTTGAACCTGCATTGTCCTTTAGTTTTGGGTACAATGGGATACAATTAGACTGCCAATTTGATCAAAAATTCTAGTTTAGCTCCTCCATGTGTTTGCAACCCTTCTTAACCTATTTCAGCCAAGTTCATAGTCTTTTTTTAATCTTCATGTTTTTAATACTGAAAGAAAAGGATAATTTTGGAGAAAATCCAAAATTAGGTTATGACATCATGGATAGGCATACATGTTTCATCATTGATAACCATTTGCATATGGTCACATGTATTTGATGTAAGTCTGAATTATTTAAAAGATTTAAAGAATTTAGAAATGAAGTTGAAATACAAATTGGAAAGAATATTAAAATACTTCAAGTGGTGAATACTTCAACCAATATTTTCAAGATTATTTGGAAGAGTATGAGATTCTCTCATAATGGACACATTTTAAAAGGAGAAATTGCACCCTATTGGATATGGTGTAGTCCATGATAAGCTATACAGACCTTGAACTTTCTTTTCTAGGGCTATGTCCTATAAACTACAACTTCAAAGAAATTGATTTTTATTTTTTCACAGGGGTCATATTATTTTATTTTTTGATTTTTATCTTGAAAAAGAAATTGATTTTTGAGGAATAACCCAGAATTGAGTTATGACATATTAAATTAAATATTACATACAGAATCATCGACAAATTGAAAAGTCATCAGTGATATTTGGTGGTTTTTGAAAAAAAATTTTTTATTAAATTAAATATTACAGACAAAATCACTAACAAAATAATTAAAAATATTAATATTTAATTATTTATTGTTAAAACAGTTGGTAAAACGCCCAAAAAAAAGCCTAGATTCCTTAATTTCACAATAGACAAGACTCCATTCTTATTCTTCTTCTTCTTCCCCACATGTAAAAACCATCAAAATCCATTTCTTTCTCTTATCTTCTCTCCTCAACTCCTTCTCTTCTCCTCCATACTCAGATATGTATTCTTCTCCTTTCTTTTTTTTTTTTTTCTTCTCAGTTTGTTTTTAATTAATATACTGTATGAAATTTTTTTTTTTCTCTTCTTAACTTCACTAGCAACCACATTAAGGTAAGATTTTTTTTTTCATGTTTTTTTTCACTATATTTGTTTTTTTATTTTATTGTTAATTGTTTTTTGTTCTTAATAATTGTATGAATATTGTTGTAGGATTTTTTTTTCATATGATTTTTTTTCTTTTTTCCAAGTATTTTAAGTATTATAGAGTATTGATTTATATTAATTTAATTATTTTATAGTTTTGTAAAATGGATTTTTTAAAAAATATTTTTAAATAATTATCGACAGAATTACATACGGTATTTTTCGAGTGAATTACCGACAAAATGAAGCGGATATTTTTTTTTGCATGCTTTTTCTGTTAGTAAATCTATCGGTAATAATATTTTTTATTACCAACGAACAAAAACTTACTGACGAAAGATTTACCGACAAAGTATTTCGTCGATGATTTCGTTGGTAAATTAATTATCAATGGAATGATAGTACAAATATCGACATAAAATTCCGTCGGTAAATCTAAAGATTGTGGTAGTATATATGTATATTAATAATTACAATTTAAACATTATATAAGTTCTTAACAACTACAAATAATAAGATCTTTCTTTTCTTTTCAAAAATTATTTTTTTAATTTTCTAATCTTTATACTCTTGTTATAAGTAATTGCAACTTTATAATTTTTTTTAAAAAATACATTTTTAAAATTATATTGAAAATATTTATAACAAGGGTATAACAACCACGCGTTATATCGTGGTCTAACAACCACGCGTCCAATGTTTCAGAACCGAGCCGCAGCAAACCAACTGCCACGTGACATGAAATATATACGTGGCAAATACCCAATGAAAGTCTCAGTCGTCCTCGTCCTAGGTGGTCTTTTAATCCTGTACAACCACGTAAAATAAACTAAATCAATAGAGGGTAGAGTTTCTGTAGGATTGACTCTCCAATATTTGCTATATAAACTCTTAGCACCCAGAAAACCTTCTAAAATTAATGGCCATGCCCTCCTATTGCTTTATTCTCCATTTCTTCTCTGTCTGTGTCTGTGTCTGTGTCTGTGTGTATATATGATTTGCGCTGTTACACAAGGTAACTCATCTTCTTCTTCTATATATTCAAGAAATTAGTTTTTATTCGTATCCTTCATGTTAAAGCTTTTCTTGATACACGCACACACACACACCTCTTGTAGACTTCTTGATATAACCAAATTCCTCTTGCAAATAGTTTCTTATATTTATGATCTGTCTTTTCTGTATCTGAATCAAAGATATGGATTCATTACACTGATACGCGTTGATTTGTTTTTCTTTGTTTTCAAGAAAGAAGCTCAATATATTTATATATATATTAGAGAATTGAGACGACATTTCTGTTAATTAATGTGTTGTAATTTGCACTTAATCAACTTATTAATTAAGTCTTAAGAAACAATTAATCACACAGCCGCTTTCTTATCTCCAGCTTCTTCCCTACGTTTGTAATGTATATATTGTGTTAAAGCGTCCTTAATTTCATTTTGTGTTATGAACGTGTATAAAGGATGATTTCTGAGGCCAACCTAACCTTGAAGCAGCGGTGCTAATTAAGAAGATAGGAGATGGAGTCAACTTACCAGCCTTATATCGATCCTGAGTTTGAGTCCCTCATTGAAAGAATTTATCCCCCGAGGTATAGCGTTCTTGAATTCTTGAAAATATAATACATGTATGATCAGTTGTTTGATCTTGCTTGCTGGTTTTGGTGTTGCAGAGTCTGCATAGACAACGAAACATACCAGGATTGCACTCTTGTCAAGGTCACTTTCCATTATCTTTAACTAAGCTTCTTAATTATATGAATTTCATGTTATTTAGAGTAGCTATGTTTAATTTTATTTAGCCGTCTTTTTTCTTGTTGGTGTAGAGTTGATAGTTTCTAGTTTGTGGATAGCAAGAAATGGGATCAAGATCCCATCTCTCTGACTGCCCACCGAGTGCGTACCCACTAGAACTCGAAAGAAAAGAAAAGCTTCTGCTGCTATCATAAAGTATAACTACATAGTTTTATATTTATATGTATGACGCAATCTAATTGCAAAAAGGAACCAACCTAGTCACAGGACTTGGAAAGGAAACCCAAGAAGATGAAAAGGTCACTCACGGCCCTGAAAATGAGTGAAAAGAGTTGTACTGTAACCTAGTTTCCATGGAAATTTCACATGCCCATTTGGGCTAGTCAATTGTTACCTAGATTTGTAACCAAAAAGGTTTCATTAAAATTGAGAAATTTAGCTGTTGATTGCATTGTGGTGTTGTTGCAGGCTGACAGCGCAAACAAGCACGGGATTCTATTAGAGATGGTCCAAGTCTTAACAGATCTTGACCTTGTTATATCCAAATCATATATTTCTTCTGATGGGGGATGGTTCATGGACGGTCAGTGCCCACTGCCCACCAAACTAACCTCACGCTTGCATCATCCCTACATGGTTCCGCTATCTACATCTGTTTTGATTTATTCATATTACATGTTAATTAAGTCTATTTATGATGAATATGGCCCTGAACCTGTGCAGAAAATGAGAAAATATAACTTTGAGTCAGCAACAACTATCCTATGTCTTGCCTTTGCCTTATTCATGTGGGTTTGTTTTGATTGCATGCTATGCAGTGTTCCACGTGACTGACCAGCTTGGAAACAAACTTACTGACGAAAGCCTCATACTCTACATCCAGCAGGTCTCTCTCCCTCTCCCTCTCCCCGTATAAGTATGCGTACATGTATAATCAATCATATATACGTCTAAGTATACACTTAACAGGACAAGTCTTTTGTAGATATTGAAAACTGTCTGCCTTCATGCTTTTAATATGAAATGGAAAACAAAACGCAGGCACTGTGTGCGAATAGGAGAAGGGGGGTATCAAAGGAATTGCCAACTTGTCTCAACAGAGAAGTTAGGCCACGACATGTGTCAACAGAGCACACGACCTTGGAGATGGCAGGGACTGACCGACCAGGTCTGCTGTCCGAAATATCAGCTGTGCTTTTTGAGTTGGAGTGCCATGTCACAGCTGCCTTGGCGTGGACCCACAATACGAGAGCTGCTTCGATAATCTACATGGAAGATGGGTTTCGAGGAGGGCCGATCACAGATCCAAAGAGACTAGCGCATGTACAAGAGCAGTTGGAGAATGTGGTTGAAGCCCGTCATGGGACGGGGGAGAGGAGGAGCGTCCGGTTGAATGCTCCAGCCCCAGGACAACAGACCCACACGGAGCGGAGGCTCCACCAGTTGATGTATGCCAACATAGACTACGAACCATGTCAGGGATGCAATGGCGGAGGTGCAGCACATAGGAATAACTGTACCAAAACTCATGTGTTTATTGAATCGTGTGAGGAGAAGGGGTACTCTGTGGTGAATGTCAGGAGTAGAGACCGGCCAAAGCTCCTGTTTGATACACTCTGCGCTCTAACTGATATGCAGTATGTCGTGTTCCATGCTGCAGTCAGTTCTAAGGGCACCATGGCTGATCAGGTACGACATCAACGTGCATTTCTTTTGGATCAGAACATTGTGTTCCTGAAATAGTATGATAATTGCTTGATCGGAATGTGGATGTTGCAGGAGTACTTTATTCGGCAGGAGGATGGATGCACTTTGGATACAGACAGCGAAAGGCATAAACTAACCCAATGCTTGATTGCTGCCATTGAGCGCAGAGTATCCCATGTATGTACTTCTGTTCATGTTTAAGTTCTATTTTTCTAGCACTCTAGAGAGCAATGGCTAGTACAATTTCACCATCATAAGCAATCAAGAAACTACCACTTAAAAACCTTGTTCGAACCTGTGACTGAATTATGTTCAGCAGGGATTGAGGCTGGACATTCGCACGCACAACCGAATGGGACTGCTCTCAGACTTGACACGGGCATTCCGCGAGAATGGGCTATCAATATCAAGTGCTGAGATTGGAACAAATGGTGATAGTGCAGTTGGATCCTTCTATGTTACTGATGCTTCAGGATATGAAGCAAATCCACAGGTAATAGAACAGGTACAAAAAGAGATTGGGGGATCTATCGTGGTAGTTAACAAATCACCAGGCTGGACACCAAAAACTTCAAAGACTCCCTCAGTAGCTAGTATTAGCAGAACTAGCAGTGGCAGCAGCATACATGAAGATAAACCCCGGTTCTCTCTAGGAAGCCTATTCTGGTCCCAGCTTGAGAGGCTTTCAAACAATTTCAGCTCCATACGATCATGACGAGTTTCTAACTCGGGAACTGCTTCTTGGGTTGTACTTTGTATCTGTTGTTTAGTAAGTTCGAATGCCAGGAGATGAGTAGTTTCTCTTGCTATAATCAAATGACATAATGTACGTAGACACCACTCTTTTGATTTTAATCCCTCCCACGCCTAGTGCCAGCAAAATCAATCCAAATGATCATCTAATTTCAGTAGGCGAAGACTAGGACAGCAATTCATTAACTGTGATACCGACTAGAGGGAAATTAATCCGAATTCTTGGTATTAAATTGAGATGTGTTTTCTTGAAAGTTCTCCTTTTCTCTCTGTTATATTGGGACATTTTACTAGCCAGAGTACCAGTTGAAAACTTCATCTAATTCCACATCCAGTTGAAGGACACTGTAAAATTATTACGTAAATATATATATATTCCATGCTTGATGATTCAGTTTACATTGGAATTTGGAGTTATGTACAGAAATACAGTTTTACAGCCCAACTCGAATTGCAGAAACCATATGCAAGATATTCACAGTAAAGAGGTGAGATAACATTAAAAGAACAACATGCAACATCAAAGCTTTAGTCGAAGAATCACATCACTTCACTGTCATCAACATCAAGCGAATCACTAGATTCCTTGGTTTAAGAATTGCGAGTACTTACCTGCTCAGACCCAGTATTTTTTACTCTTACAGGGTTAATATCCTTAACTGAATCAGCAGAGCTTCAGCTCAGCTGAACCCAATCCCGCGATTCTTTTGTTGAACTCTCAGAGCCTGATGCCACTTTCTTGTAACTTGTAGGTTCATCTTCATCATCCTCTTCAAGATCACTGAATGAAACATCCTCATCATTTCCAAGAGGCATTGAGGCTCCACTGGCACCAATCATTTCTGAACTGTCATCTTTCAACCAATCATCACCATCATCCTCAAATTTCTCATCCAGAATCCTAGAGGAACTGGATGATGAATGTTGATGTTTGGTCTGGTTGACTTTTTCTTCCTCAACTATGTATTTGTCAATAATTTGCATCTGAGTACTTTCAACTGGATGCTTCTCCATTTCTGATTCAGCTGAAACATTGGAAGGGACTGTTTCATGATCAGGTGTCTTGGCTGCAAGTGTGGGGGGGACTGCTTCACTGCCAGATGTCATGATTGCAACTGATTCAGTCTCAGCATGAGATGGCACAGACAAAGTCTCTTCGTGTGGTAAATCAGTATTACTATTATCTTTTACACTGGAAGTGCCAACTCCAGGCCAATCTGGAGTGGAATTTGCCTTATCTTTGTTTTGCAACTCGTGAGACAACATTGCTCTCGCTTCAACTATCTGCAAGAGTACATAAACATTTAGTGATGCAGGTAATCAAGTTAATTGCCCACGACACAGTTTAGGTAGATAATATCTTAATATCACATGGAATTGAAATTAACTAATGACAATAACCAATAACTGCCAAAATTAAACCATGCACTCATGGACATATATAAAAATATAGCAGTCAAGATTGGCCCAAGAACCCCAAATTGCCTTCCAAGTTTTCACAGAGCAATGGTTAAATGCAAGGCAAGAAAACAGCCTCAACCCTCATATTATAAAACAAACTGGTTGCTATCATCATTTCCAAAACATTCACTAACCATACTCCTGTGACACAGACCGAACAACAATCCCTTGCGTTTTCTATTGTATCAGAGACCAAAAATCAAAATCATCAAACCTTCTTTCACAAAAATGTTCACCATGTTCGCAATATGTACATAACGAACCGAGGCACAGATTAGGAAGGAAGACGATTACGAAAATAGAAAACCAGATGAACAAAACAACCTCCACAGTGACGGAAGGATTATGCTAGAAGTTCAAAATAACTAAACTCAGTAATTCTCAATAAACATAACTCGAGTAGCAGTTGAACCAGCTAATAATCATCGTAAAAGCAACATACTTGTGGAGTTGAAAGTAGCTGAGCATCATGTTTAGTGAGTCTAGGGTGCAAGAGAACAAAGTAAATCTTCCAAAAGCAGCCCTCACTCATATATCCAGGACAAAGTTCAATCCTTAAAGCAGCTAATCTGGGAGCAAGACGCTCGACAGCTAAAGCATGTTCTTGTTGGGCATCCGACATATCAAAATCTGAAAAATACCATAAAAAAAAAATCAGACATACCCAGACATGATTTTTAATAAAACAAGAAGACGACAGACCTTCAAAATCTTGAACGCGAGGAATGGGAAAGTCGAGCCAAGTCTCAGGATGCATAGCGACATCTCTAGCAAAACCCACAACTTCTTCAGTCACACCCACAGCAGTTGCCTCAATTGTCGCAATCTCATCATCGTCACTCTCGGATCCCAACTGGAGCAAATCGGAGGCGATCTTTGTGAACTCCGACACCGTTTTGTTAGTGGAAAGCTTGGAGATCCCTGACTTAAACTTGCCTCCAATTTCGGAAAAATCACTACGAATGCCGGCGATCAATGCAGCGTCTTCGTCATCTGGATGAGGATCATTCTCCGACGGTGTAGGAGCGAGGAAAGAAGCGACACCCCAGAATTGGCGGGATAGGGTTTGTTTAAGATCTGTTAAGTCTTCTTTGAGGCCACGAGGTGTCGTGGATTGTCGTTGTTGTTGATCCGATTCTGTATTGGAGAAATCTTCTTCTTCATCTTCGAAATTTAGAGAGTTAGCTATAGACCTTGCTAGCCATGCCATTTTTTTCTCTGGTAGACACGAGTGACCAAACGGTGGAAACAAAAGGCAGTGAAGAGACTAAACTGGGATAAAATGGAGAGTATAGGGACCAAATCTAACATTACCAGAGCACACTAATGAGAAAAATAGGTATAGCAAGGAGCCTGTGTCGAGCTTGTAAAGCTACACCACCAGAAATGCTACTACTTCGAAACCGCCTCTTCACTCTCTCATCGCTTCCCTCTCTTCCTCAACACGCCAAAAACCCTTTTCCGTTAACCTTCTCTTTCAATTACTCGACCCGAGAACCTCCTAACCCAAAACCTTCCGGCCATGTCTCTGCTTCAAAGACATCGAAACCATCTCCACTCTCTGACGTGGCCCGGTTTGTCCGTACAGTTCTCTTTGTGCCGCCGGGAATTGACCCGGATGAAGTGGCGGAGGAGATGATTTTGCCCGGCTCGAATATCGTTGTTGGACCTTATGCGGGTCATTCTCAGATTAAGGAAGTTGAGTTTGTAAAAAGCAGTGCAAGGGCCAAGGATTGTCCGAGAGATGAGCGACCTGAGTTTGCAATTTTGGGTCGGTCCAATGTGGGAAAGTCTTCACTTATTAATGCTCTTGCTAGAAAGAAAGAAGTTGCTCTCACTTCGAAAAAACCAGGTTTGATGTTTTGAAAAAAAGGTCCGATTTTTTTTTTAATGTTATTTTTGGATTATGGATTTTTAATGGGGTTTGATTTATTTTTATTTTTATTTTTATTTTTTATATTATGCATTGCAGGGAAGACCCAGTTGATAAATCATTTCTTGGTGAATAAAAGTTGGTACCTTGTGGATTTGCCTGGTTATGGGTAAGCAACTAATGTTTCTGATTTCCCCCCTTGTTTTTTAGTTGTTTTCAATGATTTTTTTTCTAGGCGATATATTTGGTTATTAAGTATAGTGACTAGTTGATCATTTCTTGGTGAATGAACTGGTGCAAAGGATGTTTGCTTGGAATTGTCCTACTTTTTTCGAAAGAATGCTTACTAGGGTTATTATGTATAGTGACTAGTTATCATTTCTTGGTGAATGAACTGATGCGAAGAATGTTTGCTTGGAATTTTTGTACTTTTTGCGAAAGCACGATTACTAGGCTGTATTAAGCTTAATTTTTATACATGGATTGGGTGTGCTTATTGCTCTGTTTTTATATGCAATTATTTGGTGCTTTTCCTCGAGGATGAGTAGAATAGCTTGCTGAACTTGTCTTGAGATTAAGGGAAATACCTCAGCACCAGGTCTAGCTCGGGGGGTTCAAATGAGGATTTAGCCTTTAAGTAAGATTCTACGCTTGAGCCGTTGAGCTGTAATACCCTCCATGTTGTCCAAGAAAGAAAAAGAGAAAACTTCTGTTGACATTTCTGGTGTATCCTTGCAACTTTGAGGTAGTTCTATTGTTTTGTAGTGATTCTGTTGGGGAACGATTTTGTTTTTCCTGTCTATGCCATTTAGATTGATTTTATTATACGATAGTTCTTTCTATATCAACTAGTATATTTTCTTGTTATGTTTTAAATTTTAATCATATGTTTTGTGGTGGAAAGTTTGTGTTCCACAAAACTGGCAACTGAAGCATTGTTTTCAATTACATTTCCCCCCATCAAATTTTTGGGAAAATCATTTAACAATGGTCTGATATTTATAGCTTCATTGGTTTGAAGTTAAACTAAAAAAGCAAAATTAATTGTTGTTTGGGGCTTGTGATGGTCTATTCATAGAAATGGAGTAGCAAAATTGGGGTTGTTATTTGCAAATTTATGAGTTGCCAAACCTGATGGTTTTGAACTTTTGAATATATATATACACACACACTTAGCTGCTATTTGTTTGAACAGTTCGAGTTAGTGTTCTTGCCTTAAGTTGTAAGTTGTATTACTTGCAGCACAGGGTAAGTGCTGGTAGTGAAAGGAACTTGGGTTGGGCCTGCTTTTCTGTCCATGTTGCTTTAGTCTTTCAAAAGGAAAACTTTTGTTTTATTAGCAACTCTTGCTAAATTCCTAACGTTTAGATCTGTGCTTAATCTTCGTGGGCCAAAGCCGGTGAGCATATTGTGCACTTATCTGAATGTGATTGTGGAAAATTAGACATTGTTTTTCTTATGATGGCCTTCCTTCAGGATTTATGAGGACATAGAAAAATCAATTATAGATAACAATAAGTGCCATCCAGTTATGTTCTCATAATGGCCGACTGTGGTTGTTAGATTGTAGTAGAAAATGGCCACATTTTTTGAGAGGCAGCAAACTGTTCTATGGGAGCTTTTCCAGTTTGTGCATCTCTTGGCGTGTCATTTCTGTTTGAACTCATGCAGGATGCTCTGCTTTAGTCTGTGATAGCTAACTAACTTGTTCATGATTCATTTGTTTTGAGAGGGCATTCTATTGAAGAATTGAATGACTACCCTTGAGTATCTTGTTTGTGTTGCCCAACTACGTCTTGGAAATTAGTATCTTTTGAGTATGTGGTTGAATGGTTGCTTAATAACTCACTCTGTTTTCAGGTTTGCTAAAGCCCCAGATTCTGCTCGAATGGACTGGTCGTCGTTTACAAAGGGCTACTTTTTGAACAGAGAAACTCTGGTAGCTGTCCTACTTCTCATTGATGCCAGCATCCCTCCTCAAAAGATTGACCTGGATTGTGCTAATTGGCTTGGACGCAACAATGTAAGCTTCTCTTTAACTTTAACTGTAAAACTATCTTGATAATTTTTTAATGTGTATAACTAGGTTACCTGCGTGATGCTATATCAGTGCTTTTCATTTCTGCCATTCCAATGTGTTTCAGATACCAATAACTTTAGTTTTCACTAAGTGTGACAAAATGAAGGGGGGGAAGAGAACAAGGCCTGATGAGAATATCAAGAATTTTCAAGAGTTAATGAGGCAAAACTATCGGGAACATCCTGCATGGATCATGACTAGTAGCGTCACTGGTTTGGGCAGAGATGAGCTTCTCCTGCACATGTCCCAGCTAAGAAACTACTGGGATCAATAAATTGAAAACAAATGTTAAGTGTTGTGTAGAAATTTTCTTCTTCTTCTTTTTTTTAATGTATTCTCATTACTTGTAGATTTTGCCAATCAAAGTTATGGTAAAAATAAGTAGGACCCGTAACATGCACTTGTGTTGGATGTAACATTCTTCATATGTACATAGATGAGAGAAGTCTTATTGTTTTCCTTAAGATCTTATCAATACCTGCTCTATGCTTAGATAGTTGGATTTTACGGTTTCAGCTATACTTTTTGACTGCAGAAACTTATGTTATCTTGATTTTCAATGCTTAATCTATGAGTTGTTATATAATAAATGCCGAATCCTTATGTCTGGACAAACTGTGATGCTGTAGTCAAAGGTTGTTATTTTGAAGTTCAATGGACTTTGGTCCAATTTCTACAGTCATGGTCCTGTGATTTCCTTCATCTAGAGGAGGGTCACTTGCAGCACTCGCTGTCTCTAACACTCTCTAAGTTTGACCATGCTCATTTTTCTGTGTTGCATGAGATCTGAGGGCATCTTCAGTGCTGACAAATAACATTTTCCCCGGTTGGTCTTTGAATGCATTTCCTGCCTTCTGTTGTCTACTTCGTCGAACAACTGACTTCCCAAGTAGGAATTCCTGTCACTTGCATTTCATGGTCAAACATCTAAAAAGTACTTGTGTTTTTTTTTTTTTAACTAATAAATCAGCAAGGATGTCAACTACTTTTGGTGGGCATGCAATAGATCTAAACCTAAGATGCATGATCTTTAACACTTCATGCATTTAAAAATCAAGCTTTGAGCTTCGTATTGACAAAAAGAACGCACTGGGAAATGTTGAGTATGAGACGCTATGAATATAAGATCACAAACATCCATCCCCAGGCTGCTATAAGCAGGCGTGGGCCAAAGGTTCAGTAGGTTTAGGGATTTGCAGTTTGCAGGGGAGTCCAGATATTAAGCTCAACACAGATTCTCTTTAAGCAACTTGCTGAGACAATGGAAGACTTGTTTTCTTTGAGCTGGCTTCTGTTTAACATTCGAAAATACACGATGTAGCTGCCATTAAAAAATACCATCTTTAGACATGTCTAGCCAGTGCTGGAGCTAGGTCAGATGGACCTGTCCAGATCAAACCATTTTCATTACATAAACCCACAGCTGCAACTAGTTATAATACTATAGACTTACATCACCAAGCAATCAGTTTTGGTCAGCATGAACCACCCAGCTAGTCTGACAATTTCTTGAATCATGTATCCGATTTGATTTTGCCTTCTGTTGCTATCCTTTTTACACAGAGCCTTCATATTAGTTTCGGCCATAGTTTTGCCAAGTTGGTAAGGTTCTTCAGGACAAGTTGCCTCCAACAAATCTGCTCTGTAGCAAGTGGTTCTCCTTTGGAGGGTCGCCTGAGAAAATCCGGGGAAAATGGAAGCAATTACTGAAGGACAAAGATTGTTACTTGGAAGGAATTTACAAGACCAAATGCCAAGTGATCCAAAAGCTAAACTTTCTTTTTATTTTTTATTCGTTGTTAAGCTCTCAAGTTTATAATCCAAAGACAATTACGAACGTGGATAGGAAATTATCAATATAACCAAGCAATTAAAAGTAAAAGAGAGCGAGAATTTTTAAAATAAAACCCTCAGAGTAAGCAAATATTCACGACCAAATCAATAACAAAATAACCCATTATTTAAAAAAAAAAATTACAAATCTGAATTCTAGGTCAAACCCACTTGCTACTAGCTTCTCGAAGTCCCAAAACATTATATTTTATTCTTTCCTTTTAACTTTGTGTTTTTCTCTTAGCTCCATAATGTATACACATTCATGTTGGCATTCAAAATAAACATGTGTTTCATGTTAAAGTGTAACTTATATAGTTTTAAAATCTGATGTTGTATCAATAAAATAAATTTTTGGTTATATGTTGGGAGGATTAACTCTAATTTAAAAAGAAAACAAATTAAAATGATTTTATTTTAAAAAAAAAAAAAACAATAGTCTAATGGTCGGATTTTGACCAAGTCAGCTATTTTTTTTAAAAAAAAAAAATAATTCAAATTGATTTAAATCCAAATCAATTTAATCTCAAATTAACCTGTCAAATTAAATTGAATCTTAAAACTATAGATATATTTAAAGAAGGATTATCCTTATTTATAAATTTTATTTTTACATCAAATATCAAAGGTGATCAAGATTTATGCTTCGATGAATTAGTATTTTAAATTGGATATTTTCTAGAATGAGTTAATATGATTTCTTTGTTTTTCCATTGCAGAAAGAAAGAGTAATGTTATATAAACAAAACTTTTACATAAAACTTTAATATAAACATATGTAATATTTACTAATTTAGTGAAAAATCAATAATTTAAATTCGTGAAATTCACACTTTATTTCGTATAGGTTCAGACTTCAATTTATATGAAAATCTAGTGTGAAAAATTGTTCTTATACAATTTGTTTTCTAGAAATAAAGTAATTTATCCTGAAAAAAGCTGTATAGTTTGTAACTTTGCCATCAAACCTTTTTCATTCTATTTAAATGTCAGCTTTTCCACTAATCTTTAAATTAGAGAGCCAGACCTTAGTCTATCACATGATTTCTTGGTTTTCTAATAAATTTGATGTGTTTGTATGAATAAATGACAAGAACAGCCACCATTATTTAAAAAAAAAATGTAGGAATCAATCTTCACAATGAAGTGTCAACACAAATCTCACCATTTATTCCATTGGGTCCCTTCTCAATTAAATAGGATGGTCCACAATATAAGGAGAATATTATAAGCACACAAATATTATACGAATGAACAATACAAATATCTTGCTATAATGAAAGCAAAAGATACTACAAATTAAAAAACCATATATGAAACCATAAAATCCGATAAAACATATATCTTAATATGTTCAAATTACAAAAGAGTACATAATTAGGTGGTGGTTGAATATTGGCTTATGACTAGTAACAGTTGGACTTTGCTCGAATCATCGCCGTCATATTAATTTAGGGTTTAGAATTATTCTGGATGTTATTTTATGTAGTATTTTTTTTAAAAAAATATATATGTATATATATATATATATATAATAATATATTTTTTTTATTTTTTAAAATTTATTGTTAATATTATCACATCAGAACAATAAAAAAAATAATAACTCAAAAGCTCAATTAAAGTATAATATCAAACAGGACCTTTATACATAGTTTATATATTTAGCAAGCTAGATGTATTTTACACCACACTTTATAAGTTCACAAACACTTGAGAAAATATGTTAGAATGCAGGCTCGCATGTATTTGTTGGATGATGGATATTCTATCCATTAGGAGGAGGTAAAAAAATGTTCTTAATTGGTTAATTATGTGCAAAATGACCCATAATTAATCTAACAATTTAAGCTTATATGAATTATAAGTAACTAAGTGGTATGTAACTATGTCTTAAGCTCGATCCAAGCTCCTTCAACAAATTTGTGCTTGTTAGTGATAGTTTTTTTTAAAGTATTTTTTAAATTATTTAATGCTTGAATGATTTTTTATAGTTTTTATATATTGATATTGAATTAAAATAAAAATAAAATATTATATTATCAATTGAATTTATTTTTTTTTTCAAAAGCACCATATGTACGAACATTACCAAAAACCTACTATTTTAATTATCATTGAGTTTATCACAGAATAGGGGGGGGGATTAAAATTCCACATGTATGTCATAACTTTATATTGCTAAGAAGAGCCAAATGAATTTCTTAAACGCTTCAGCAACGGCATTTTCACACAAGCAATCACATAAGTAATTACCATACACACACACACTACATGATTCACAAATCTATTGAATATTAAAAAATATATATTGAAAAATGAACCAACAGTCTTGATATATTGATTGCTTCATGTTACACAAATGAGTGTCTAGCTATATATAGCCTAGGGCTTCCAGAGCTGACGATTATTCTGGTGTTTAAGAAGTTGAATGGTTACGGATTCAACCGACGCCATATTTTTTTTCTTAATTACAAGGTAAAGAACTGTGGTTTTAAACTGCATCTGTCTGCAGCTTAATTGAGAAAAGACGAGATGATTCCCTGAGAGAAGAAAAGGGGCAAGAGAGCTGCCTCAACCTAGCTAGAAGAAATTGTGCTAACAGTACTGGAAGTAAAAGATGGCATGGGGATATTGTAATTAACATCTAAAGCACAGTGCCTTGCTCAAGACTGGAAAGAGTTCCTGGACTCAGAAGAGGAAAGGAACACCAAGCACGAGAGGATGGTGACAGATTCAATTCGAGCGAACTTGATACGGCCATTAAACTATCTGATAACTTCTTGGGTTTTACATCCAATGATTCAGACATTAACTCCTGGTACAAGGCAGACAATGGGGTTTTCGCAGGAGAAGGAAGGAGTTGTGAGGGTACTGCTGAAAAATCTCGACCATATAATGTTGGTTTAGCAAGATCAAGTGGAGGAGGTGCCACGCTTTGGAGCCTTGGCTGATGCTGTGGCTCTGGCACTGGCTCTGGCTCGGGTGCACCAGTGAGCTTCTGAACAAGGTCTCGGAAGTTTATAGGATCCACCTTGTAAACTCTTGGTGGCGTTGGAGGCAATGGTGCTATTGGTTTCTTCCATGGTTTCATCTGAGGTTTCCGAATGGAATGGAGTGATAGATGGTAAGATTGTGGCATTTTCAGGCCTTTTGTTTCCTCGGAGGATTGTTTCGAGTACGGTGATGAGGATGTCGTTAAAGAAGTAGAAGAATTATATGCTTCCATGGCTGAGGCTGTGCTAGAAGTATTTGGTGTGCTCGTGCGCGGGCTTTGAAGAAGATGAGGAATGAGATTTGATCAACAAAAGACTGCATTAAATAATGACGAAGCGAGATACATGTGTAGACAAATCTGTTGATGAGACAAGGATGCATCAACTGATTGCTAAAGCTATTGGTCGGAGAGGCAAAAAGAAATGTATTTGTTTCTTATCAGCCGACGCCAGTGCTGACATCAACTAAATTGTCCAACGCTGAATTCTTGACCCTTTTTAATTTATTCATTAAAAATATTTCCCACCATAACTGCCTGTATTCATTCTTCCTTTGAATTTATCTCTTTTTGGCTCATCTCAATCTTGATTTTAATATTCGTTTGTTCTTGTAGAACAAAACATAATTTATTCTGATAAATTAAAGGAAATGCAGGATTTATAAGAAAAATAATAATTAATGAGCCAACCATTGAAGAACGTATACCTAAGACAAGTCCCGAATAGCGAAGCCGGCGACTAGCCGCCTCTGTTAGTGGACTTTGTTGCCTCCTCGCACTCCTGGCCTTTGCTCAGAATCTTTGACCAGTTTAAAGCACTTAAAAAACTTAGATGCAATCGATCTACGCAAAACTCGTGATTATGAAAGTTAATTTATTATATAATCAAACACATTATTTATTAATCTTTACAGTGAGAGTCTGTTATATGAATACTTTTTTTTTTTTTTTTTTTTTTTTTTTTTTTTTGATAACCGGGGTGTCCGGGCCAGCTTGCGCGCACCACAACTAATCCACTGAACATCCTGCAAGCCCAGTGAACAGGTAAGACACCACGGGGGTGACAGGGGTACTCTTTGAGGTTCGAACGTTCGCAAGGATTGAACTTGCAGTTTACCACAGCCAGCTAAGCCCTCAAGTGTCTGTTATATGAATACTTGATTCCATGCATTCTTGCTATTGAAAGTAATACTTTCTTGTTCCGTCTTCATCTGAAATCTGACCACCTCTGCTGGAGAGGGATGGGTGCATTGAACATGCTTCTTTTCTTCATCTATAATATTAATAATATTACGCTTTTATTGTTTTATTTTTTATTTTTATACTCTTACATAACCTTTGATTATTGTCTCGAGAAAAAGTAAAGAAAACATATTTTTTTGTTTTTTTTTTTTAAATACAGTAATTTATTTCAAAGTTAATTAGAGATGAGATTGATTCAATTTAGTATTTTTCAACGGAATATGTTTTTTCCATGTAAAGCTGGATTGGAGCTATGTGATACTAGAAACTCTCTATAGCCATGCATATTCGCTGTAAAAGAATTCAATTTCTTGGACACATCCGTGTGGATGGTGAAGAAAAACCTGGAAAAATGGACTCTTCAAGTGACACGCGGGGAAATGAACCTTCCTTCTTTCTTTCTTTTTAGAAATTGAGTCGAAACATTTACAAGCACTTTCAGCCGACCCAATCTGAGATTAGGTGAAAGAGTCGGGTTTCAAGGGGTTAATTTGGAAAATTTTAAAAATTATATTTAAAATTTTAATATTTCATATAAAAAAAATTTAGAAACAATCCATGTTAATATAGACTATATTTATTATAAATAATAAAATTTAAAATATTATTTCAAAAAAAAATTATCCTACATTGAAAAAGATAATATGGTAAAATGTTATCATTTTAAGTCAAAATATTTAAATCAAAAGGATTTTTTATCTCACCTTAAAAAAAATATATAAATATTTTTTATGAATATAGAGTATATTTATTAAAGGATTTTTAAAAAAAAATTATAAATATAAAATATAGATATTAAAGGGTTCAAATTTTGTATTAAAATATTTTTTTAAGTATTTATATAATGAAGATATAATATTATTTTGTGCAGAGCTAGGAACACAAATAACATTAATTTGATAATTTAGAAGTGGTAGATGGTGAGGAAAACAAAGTATAGCTACGGCCTGTATGAATAGTATGCAAACTGGACTATCACCCACAATTATCTCAGCTGATCCACATATGTTGAGGGAGAAGGGAGGTTTTGCAAGTCATTTGTCACATGATGTGAGGTAGCAGAATCCATTAACCATCAGTTGACGAGGCACAATTAGCCATTGGTACGTTCAACAGGTTGCTATAATTTGAAGCAGCGCGCACCGTTTAGCTGCGTGACCTGGTTGGTCACAATATTGACAAGTAAGGCTAATATTTTGATAACCATTTGAAGCGCCTTCTTTGATGGGTTCAAATGAGGAACCTTTCTTTTAATATATAGTTGATAAGCCCAGAATTAATGAGAGTTTCGGTTGTTCTACTGAGATGGATACTTTTGATTTCCATGAGAGAGTTGACAGTGGCAAGCTCATCAATGTTGTCTTTACCAGTTGAAAGGTACGTACTCAGAGAGTCATGACTCGAGAGCGTGATCTATTTGCATAAAGATGAATGAGTTTGTCCCGAGCTTCCATTAAGGCAGTGGCAGAGGCTATAAAAAACATAGCAATCTCTCATGTTGATGCTACAATATATAGCACGCAATAATAACTGCAGGGTTATGTAAATCTATAGAAAGATAGAATACCTAAATAGAAATATATATTCACTAATAAAATTTTCAATTAGAGCTTATGTATGATTATTTTTGGTAGAATTTTATATCCTTGTATTTGTGGTCTTTCTTTATTGCTTCTATCTACATCACAAGCTCCATGTACAAGCTATATGTTCTATAACTTCATTTTATTTTATTTTTATTCTCCCCTTTAATATTTATTAATTTAAATATCAGAAAATGTATTCGTTCTAATAAGAGACTGGTTTTTCATAAACAATTCAGACCTGAAACAAGACATGAAAAGTTCGTATTTTTTCATAATCTATCCTCACTAATGGGTTTAATTTTAGGTAACTGGCTTGATTTTCTTACAGTATTTTTATAAACATCCTCTTATGTTTTTTTCGAGAGTGAAAGCATCTACTCTCTCTGGGGTGGATGCTGAAGAAAGTGAAGTGAATTGAGACTTAAAAGTTAGGCCCTGGCCTTATACGTAGATGAACTAGGTGAGCCCATGATTATATCCACCGGAGGAAAATGCTACAACTTTCAGCCTCGCCAGCTAATTACCTTACATTGAAGCCCAAAATTGATAACCTCAGATCGGCTAGATCCTGGATAGAGTGAGTATATTAATTCTAAATTAGGGGTGTGGTAATTAATCAAATTTATTATTTTCTCTCATTCCTTAAATTAAAAATTTGAAAACAATATTCAAAATACTTTATTTCTTTGAGCATATAAAATTGGTGAGAGATAATGTAATTAAAATAACTGACATACAATATTCCTATAATGTCGAGTTAAGAACTTAAGAAAGGAAAAAAAAAATATATATATATATATATATATATTTCTGGTCATGTGGACATAAGATAAGTGGAAGGTCCAAATCACTGACAAGTTGACAAAAACAAAACGAACGACGTCTTGATGTCATCTTCAGCAATTATATTTATAGCGTAGTTGACTTGGGCTGTTTAGTGGTGCTTTGTTTAACATTAATTTTTATTTAGTGTTTTTGAATTGATGAATTAGTATAAAAACAAATTTTAAAAAATAAAAAATATTAATTTAATAAATTAATTTTTTTAAAAAAAAACTACAAAACACAACCTCAGCTTCAAACCATTTCTGTTCTTTTTATTTTTGTCCACATTTTACTATCCACAGACTGTACTGATGAGCTACGTATTTCTTTCGATGTCGATTTCTTGATCTTTTCTAGTCTAATTGCTGATATATGCTTGAAGACTTCTTGAATCTCCGACCAGCTTCGTCTCTCTAATTATTAACGACTTCTTGAATCTTCGAACCTGTTGTGTCTCTTCTAACTGTAGATCAAGTACGGACTATGGATTATACATAAAAATTAAGATTAAAAGAAAAAAACTAACTGGAATACTGGCATTTTGCTGTTTCTTCTCCTGTTCACTTACTTACCCTGCTGATCGACTGCTTGCGTTGCTGTCTGCTGGCCTTCGGCTATACTAGCTAGGGCTCATAATCTATCCTGCTTGAGCGGTTTGTGTCTTGAAATATCACAGACTTGGTTTTGGTTTACGTAAGAACCGGTTCTCGAGTATATCTAATTATATTAACTATAACATTAAAAAAAAAAAGAAATGAAACGATCCTCTCTGTTCAACAGATTCCTCGGTTGAGCTATTGAAATAATTCCTTACATACGTGGAGATATATATGATTAAAAGTTTGATTTGAAACGTTCCTCGGTGGAGTCTTTAATAATGTGGATATATATGAAATAATTATCAATGAAAAGAAGATGCCTTCAAAACGATGGCGGCATCGATGATGTTGTTCACATGGGAGTGACCCGTCAGCCTCAATCGAATAATCTAGGCGTATATTCACCGCAACATTCATTCATAATTAATTGCTAAAGATTAATATTCTAAATAGAACTTAATCATCAATTAATAACTTAAATCCTCGTCTCATTAGTTGACGATTGAATTTAGCTATATTCATTGATTTACTCAAAAATATAAAGTAAACGATTATTTTTTATCAAATGACACTTGGTTATTTATTTTTAATACAAAGAATGATATTATATTTCTTTATTTTTTTATTTAGAATAAATAAAGAAATATTGATATGTCTCTTTCTTAAATTGATTGACAAATCGATTATCAATAATATAATAAATCAAGCATTGTTACTTTAAAATATCAACCACATTTCAATTTTAAACATGTCAGCAAATCAATTTCAAAACAAAAGATTGATTCGCTTGGGCATGATAGAGAGCGAAATCAAGTTCTTCTCTTTTATTATTTAGTATTTTTATTATTTATAGAAATTATATTAATTTTTATTATAATTAATTATTTATTGTCTCCATCAGTCAAATAAAACAAATTATTTCTATGGGATCGAAGAATTTCATGAATTTCATTATACCCTTTTTCTTTTAAGATTTTTATTTTTTATCTGGTATTTCATAGGAATAGAATAAATAATAAGAATTACAAAAATTATCAAGCTAGTTTTTTCTATTAATTAATATTCAACTCTTCATCTTCTTCCTAAAAACTCCCAATTTTTTTTTTGTAAAAACCAAACATATTTCCAAAACTCCAAGTTTTTTCTTCTTCAAAAATGGCATCTTCCAACAACTCTTTAACCTTGTCTAAAACCTAGCTTGCTACTTCCCCAATGTTAATTGGAAATTATAAGCGATGCCTCAGAGGGTATGATTAGAGAATGCCTGGGGCCTTCCTTACCAAGAAGAAATCTTCCCTAAAAGAGCTCATCTCATCCCTCTAGTTATCAAAGAAGAAAGACTTCTGATTCAAGATGAACATGTCAACCTCAACATTTGGGAGAAAACGATTACAATATGGTCCAATGTTAATTGCATCAATTGACTCAAGCGAATGTAGCAACACTTTTGAGATGATCAGCAGAAACACCAAAGGTTTTTTCTATTCCATTTCATTGTCAAAAACGACCACCGAGCCAAATAAATAGATGCCGGCCTCTCTCTAACTCCTTCCTGGTCAAAGTCCAATAACTTCTTCATCTTCAGGTATGGGATGCAACCTATAACTCTCTTTGATTAATTTGGCTATAATAAGAGGAATTTATATAGAGGGTGAAGGATTATATATACGTCTCTCTTCACAACTCCTCATTAATCAATTTGAATACCTGTTAATATATAGACACCTCTAAGGATGGCACTTTCATAAAACGAGAGAATAAAGAAAGAAACTTCCCAACTCAGCACGAGCATGTTGCTTTCTTGCTATGCTAGGCATGTAGATACTCAATATACTCCAGGTCTAAGAATCCTACTAAGGCTTATAAGTCTTGTGACCTTTTGTGCTCATCCACATTTACAAGGCCTTAGGAGAATGCTAAGTCGGGATCGAGCAACAACTTTTCATAGTGAAAGGCAATGTCTATGGTGTTTTTTGATAGGTGTTGTTGATAACCTAAACTTTCACGAGTTTAGTAATGTACAGTTAACGATGAACCCTCGACTAACTTGTGTTGGAGAGAGGTTGATGAAAACTCAATTCCATAACTTTCCTCTTAGATGCTATGTGGAAACTTTCCTAGCGATGATAAGAAGAAGTGACCAATTCATGGCATTCCTTGTTGCAATGAGGATTAGTCTAATTAGTTGGTTGTCTCTTAGTCTGTCAAGTTCACATGCAGCAGCATAGAACAGAAGCTGTGAAGGAGGAACATGCTTCAAGATGGAAGAGTATAGTGACTTGCAGGGAACTTCACTTTGGTTTGGTGTTAATTCGGCCATATTTAAAGCAACAACAATTGCTCGAGCGAGCCCTACAACCCCCAGCTACTATGCTCGCGGTAGGGCAACTGGGATTCGTTGAATGCATCCCTTTTTATGTTTTATGTCACGAATCAAGCAGGTTCAAATAGAGTCGTTTTTTACAGTTTTGAGCATGCAAGTGATGAATAATGGGACTTTAATTTGATATATAGTTGAACACCACCCGAATCACTGCAGGGTAAGAAACTTCACCTTGGTACGTAGTCTGTCATCAGCCAAGCTTCTTTCCTTAATACCAGAAGTCCAATGATAAGAAAAAAATCAGAGTCATTTTTCAACCATTATGACTCGACGAGGAATAAGAAAAATGTTGCTTTCTTCCAACAACACGAGGGAAAAACCAAGCATGGATCAGACCGCAGGTGCCGTCCTTCTGAATTATATTTCTTCATTTTAGAAAAACAATCGTTGGATTTTCTTTTTGTGTGGCGCCGTTTCTATTAGGGCTAGCAGTTTTTCATTTATCTATGGTCTGGCTTAATTACTTTGAAAACGTGCCAAAATTAATGGGTTGATTAAATACTCACACATATTATAAAATAACTATACTTACAGCGTGGTTACAGGAAATTTTATTTTCAATATCATTCTTCTCTCTTTTTATTATAAACAAATACAATCATGTTGTTTCATAAATACAATTTATTTTCTTACTCCAACATAATTAGTGGATTTAATATGAAAGCTCTTAAGTGTATATTTGACATTCTCTATAGTTTTTGAAATTGTGATTGAAAAAAAATTATTAATTTGATTTTTTCTTGACCAAGGTTTCATTAAGGGTTTTTAGTGGAACATATATATTAATTAACTATATGGGCCAGCGTTTCATATATAGTAAATTAGCAATTGACATCATATAATCAGCCCCCAGTAATTCCATATATATTTGCCTTCCAATCCCCGCAACTGCAAATATATACCCATCAATCTATCGGTTCATCTCCGGAGTCCACAAGGAGATAATGACGGCTTTTGAGTGAGTTTCCCTTCTAAATTCTTATCTTCTTCTTCTTCTTCTTGCTATTTCTCATTTCTTGCTTCCATTATCTCCCATAAAAACCTGTATTTATTATCACTTCAATCCATTCACACTTCGGAAAAGATGGCTACCAATAAGAAGCCTAGCAAAGAGAGCAAACTGAAAAGGATTCTGAAGGTGCCCCTCAAGATTTTGACCAGCGCCCGGGACTTCTACATGAAAGGCATGACCGAATACTCAGACCAGGTTTATGTGATGAGTAACCCTACAGGAAATCTTAATAACTTGCCTCGCAGCTACAGTGTCAGCTCCTCGAAATCAAACCACTTCGATGATGATTACAGGGAGCTTATAAGGGCTGCATCCACAAGGAGTACTTTAGGACGTAGCAACAACATGGATGTTCGTGCAAGACAGCAATATATTACTCGTGATCAAAAATCTGCAGCTGAAGTAGCAGACAATTTGTCTAGGAGTCGCAGCGTTGCTATTGGAAGGATCGACGAAGAAACATCATGCGACTTTGATGAAGATCAGGATGTCAAGGCTAAGACTGGTCATGTTTATCCCAGAAGCAGAAACTATGCTGTTTCTAAAAGAGCTCCTACTAGGGCGTTTTAAGAAAAGGAAAGATGCAGAAGGAGGCCTGAAGTTCCCCTCCATCTTCACATGTCAAACCTCCTTGATCTCTTGTGTTTTTCATCGGTATTCGCAGTGTCTGTTATGGCTTGTCTTCCAGCTTTGTCACATGTACCGTTCGTGTTTTTGTTTTGTAATAAATCGAATTGAATACTTAATTTCAAAGGTTTGGTGCTAGAATGCCTTGAATGAATACAATTCATTAAGATCCAAAGAAATCAGGGGTGTGCATCATGATCCAGAAAAAAAAAAAAAAAAAAAAAAAGAGTGTTGATTTGTTCAAATGTGTTAGACTAACTAAATATATCCCCGTTAATACATAATTATGCCTTGACTGGTAAACACCTTGACCATACACCATGAAAGTTGGACTGGTTCAAAACTCCAGTGGATGGGCATGACACGAAGGCAAATAAAGTAGAGTTTTTTTTCTACTTGGGGCTGGCAAACATTCCCAGTTCACAATTACGATGAAGTGTTCTCTTTATGCCTTTGCAATATTAATGTCTTCATCATGAACTCATGATAGTTAATTTCCATATGATCAAGTAATGTTGCATTTTTTATGTCATACAATGTCGTGTGCGGCGGGTGGGTTGGTCACCGTCTGTTTGCCCGTTGGAGAGACAAGGATACACGTCATATTTTTTTATAATGCGGTTCGGCCACCGCCTCTGTCCAGATATAATGGAGCATTGGCTCTCAATTGTGCTTGCTGCTGCTGCTCATATATATATATATATATATATATATATATATATATATATATATATATATATCAACAGCATGCATTGAGCTCCAGCTAGCTTAATTTCTCACTTTCAATGGTCCTTCTTCTCCCACCAAGATATATAGTACTGTGGTGGAGTGATGATCAGCCTCTTCTGCTCTCCACTTATCCTACCATTTCATTCATTTTCGTTTCACATAATTCTGTCAATGATGGCTTGTTAAACCCAAAATCATATAGGAATTAGATATTTTTTATTTTAGTATATATTTAATATATAATTAAAAAAATGAAGTCAACCCATGTTAAATTCAAAACTCGTAATTTTAGTCATGAGTCTATAATTAACCCCAAAGAAAGCAAGCTTCAAATATAATAAAGTAAAATTCTCAATTACAAAATATAAAGGAATAAAATTGAAAAAAGAAACAATAAAAAAGGATCTAAAGTAAAATAAAATGTAATAAAAAAAATGATTAAATTTAACATAAAAATAAATCAAAATCAAGTGTTGAGAGATGAAATTTAAAATAAAATTTAATTACAAAAAAGATAAATAAAAAAAACACCAATTAAAAGAATGAGAAGCCAAATTTGATATAAAAATTAAATAAAAGAGGAAGAAATTGAATAAAAAATGAAATAAAATAAAAATTAAAAAATAAAAATAAAATAAAAAAAAAACTTTTATATTTTACCAAAAAATAATAAAAAATTGGTAGAACCACACAATCAATCTCCACCACTGACACTTATCCATCCATTAGAAAGATCGGAGTGCTCCACTCCTAAAATATATACAGCACCGACTAATAGTACTAAAGCACACTAATGATACTCTTTTCTTAATTAATTTCAAATTTATATATCTATTTGTATTTTCAGTCTTGAAAAAACAGGATTCCAAAACAAGATGTACCCTTGCAAGCATTAACCCCAATTCCTGGGCTCTTTCCGCCAACCCGAACACATGCCAAAGCTTCCCACGTCACTCGTCAGGGACATACATTTCCCTCTATTAACTGACACTAACAAGTCTGCACCATTTCACCAAGCTAGTGGCAAGAATGCGCGGTGAAGAGAAGCGACGCCGGCTCCATGAGGCCCTTCTTAACACTCTTTATCCACAAACACATGTACACTTTCTGTCGCATACAATGCCTGGAATTTTCGTTTTCTTTTTATTCACATTCTGAATGTGGATTAAATGAATTGCAGGAAACAGAAGATGGAAAAGGCCCTGTAAGCACAGCGAATGATGGGTTTGATGTTAGTCTGGTCCCAGGTTTGAGTGGTTTATCTATTATTTAATCAAAAGCCCTTAGTCATTTAAACACAGTATTTGAGATTGTTGAGCTTTTGAATGCAGATGATTATGGGCTGCGACAGGGTGGTTCATCGACAAGTGAGGAAGATGACGGTGGTGGTGGTGGTGGTGGTGAGGGCAGATTAGAATCGGAGACCCTCAAGTTAACTAGAGCTCAAAGGAAGAGGCTACGTCGAAAGAAGCTCAAGGAGGATATTTCTCGTCGAGGAAAAATTATCGGGCCATTAATGCCTTTGTCAAGGAATGACGGAGAAGGTGGCTGTAGTAGTGCAGTTAAAGAACGCAGCCCAGCTGTTCGAGAAAATGCTGATGAGGATGGTAGTCATCTTAGTGCTGCTACCAGTAACAACCCTGGTAAGAAAACTAGCAGACCTTTTGATATATTGTTTTAGGAAATAACTTGATGCTCTTATTTGTTTATGAGTTTTCTTCAGGAAGTGGTGCTAACCAGAGCAAGCTAAAGCAGAGAAGGATGGCTAAGAGGCTGGCAAGGGAAAGGTTGAAGCCTTCCATTGTGGAGACTGATGTTCAGGACCAAACTTTGAAGTCTACAACAGAGGAGACCGGTGATCAAGGTTAGAAATTGGAGTAGAAATGTTGTTGAGAAGCCATCAATTTAATTCCCTCGTGCTGTATGGACATGCCAGAAACCAGCAAGGACGTTACTTCAGTTTACAAGTCTTTCTTAAAGCTTTTGATCTTTTATTAGCTATTGCAACAGTGTGTGTTCATTGTAGAGTGCATGGTTTCTTGGATTCTTGAAACAGATCAGATATGAACAACACTATGATGCTAGTCCATGCAGATTGCAGACGAAAGGAAAATCAAATAAGCAGCCTCTATTCTATTGTGATAGATATTCATAGGGTGGATTCACAAGGAAACTAAGCACTGCTATGCCTTCGTCTTTCAGAGCTTGACCATGCAATTCTCACTTGACTTGATGTTGGCTTGGGTAAATTGGAAGTTAAGTCTTTTAATAATTTTTGTATCAGTTTTTTTTGTACCAGAGATAACAACTTAGTGTTGATCCTACAAGTTTTTGGGCTGCCCAATTATCTAGCTGATAGTTCCTTGTAAGCTCCTTCAAACTAGCCAATACATGCTGTGATCCTGGACTTCTAACACCTTGGTAATTCAAGATTTGTGGTCCTAAACTTCTCACACCATTGTGATTCAAAAGCTGCTCAAGATTGTACAGCCAAATGGAAATTTAGCAACTTTAAATTGTCCAGAGGCAGAATTGCTGCAATAAAAAGAGATGCTTCTTGATAAAAACAATCATAACAAAGCACATGCATGAGCAGCCAGGTCACATCAACTTAATGGAAAAGGTGTGTCATGGCAGCCATTTTTTACCCCTTTTCTTTGAACAAGAGACTTTGATTTGAACCAAAAACCACGTGTTCACACATCTTTCCATCTGGATTTGCAGAATAATCGTGTGCATAATTAAAGCATGCGGGTTAGAGCTTCTGGACCTTAATAACCTTTGAAATGGCAGTTTTCTTCTGTTGAAGATTCAAAGATGGATTGAAAATTGCACCATGTTCTTCTCGAGTAGAACTGCAGCCCTTGGTTTTCCCACTCGTAATTGCTTCCTCTCATAATTTCTCGAGAACCAAACAAATTCTCTCATTTCAGAACGAAAATTAACGAATTGATAAACCTAGAAAGGAAAAAGAGAGAGAGAGATTGAATAACTCCACCGAAGCCAGACTGTCAAGCTTTGATCTTTTCAAATTAACAAATTCTCTCTTTCTCTCCGCTTTGATCTTTTCGGTTCATATGTGTTTAAAGTAATTGAGGTTATGATTTTCTTTTCCCGGCGAACAACACTGTACAGCTTCTCTCGCGCGCCACAAACGATGTGGGTTTTTTTCACTCCCACGGGCTACTTACTATAGCTAAGGAGTTGGTTTAGCTAAGATCCACTTGGTAAGGTCTTGGCTGGCGGCATGTGCTCTAGAAATTTCCACTCATTGTCCCCTCGAGGCTTCACATTTCGTACAAATGAGAGCGAAACAGCGACTAGTAATGAAACACAGGGATAATTGCTAGGAAAAAGACAGACATGAGAGCGAAAGGGAGTTCGATTACGTGCAAGTATGACAGAAATATTGCTAGAAATCATACACAACCTGCATTTTCTTTTTAAATTTTCAATTTCTTCTCATGGGACCACGTTGCAAACATCAAAATTCATTCCAAAAATTTTTTAAAAATAGATTTATTCTATATCTTCAACCAAATATACTTCTAGTTTATTTCTTTATGTATCATTACTTCGCCACTTATATTTCTGTATTTATTCCAGGGCAACAAGCAAACAAGAAATGCATCCAAAAAGTTGAAATCAATGGAGGCTCAGACTTAATTTTGAAATGAAGAGCATAGGTTCAAAAGGTTCTGTGAATATTAATGATGTTATGAACCAACTATCATGCTTGGACGAGAAAGCTGCAAGACAAACCCGAACCTGCAGGGTAAGCATGGAGACCAATCATCTCTCAAAAGAAGGAAAAAAACCTACAAGGAAATAAAAGGAGTGAATTCTGCAAGAGCCTCTTCATTTATACACAGCTGCTGGCGAAACACAATATTCCACTGCCTTCAGCAAGACTAGTTGAGGACAACGGCTGCATGTTAATTCAGCCATCCCTTGCCAACAGAGAATATGCAGCCATGTCGCCTGACGGCACCAGAATGGAAGGCTTGAACCACCCTATATAAGGTTTTCTGCCATTCAACAATCGCATGAGTAAGTGCTGAGTACTAGAAAATCATGTGTAATTCAATTTTATACATGAAAGCCACTCAGAAAACTGAGATAATAGATGAAACATCATTCTGTTCAGCTGCTCGTGAACAACTAACATCCACGGCTAGACTCTTCCAGGATCGAATGATCTGCCGGAAAGGATTTGGGAATTGGGATCATAAGGGTGAGTTCAGATTGCCTATTTTTCAGAAATCAGCACAATGTCAATGCTCATCTATAGTTATGGATCTGCTATTGTATTCAAATCCAGTGATCCAAAATCCTGATGCCCAAAACATAGGCATTGTAGCAACCTACCGTAAGGTAGTCACTGATCTACCATAGGTGGTCTAAAGAAAACAGGATGTCAAACTTAGAAATCTTAAAAGGAATAAACCCAGGATCTTAGTCCCCCTTTAATGCCCAGAAAAGCGCCATGATTTAGTCAAGAAAATAAGTTCAAGTGGCATGCCAGCAATTCCATTGTGTATGTGCATAAACTCACTCACTCACCCACTCACCCACCTAACAAAATCATGCTTCCATCATACAAAGTCCTTGATAAGTGGAACATTATCCTTCAATCATGCACCAGTTTAAGCCCCAAAAGGCAAGAATATCAACAGACTTGCACATTCTAATGCAGATAAAGCAAAAAGGAAAAGGAAACAAAAGATAAAGCAACCACACACAATAAAGAACCTCGAGATACCTATGCTAAAAAGTGCTACTACATGTTCCTCCCTTATCGCTACTCAAATTTATGGGTTGCAAAGCCTTCAATTATGGCCATGGTGTTTTTTACTCTTTCTTCAAGGAGTAAAGCACACCATGGCCACCAAATCATTGATTAAAATTGGTCATAAAATCACTCAATGCATTCATCATTATTACTACTTTATACTACAAATAACTAATCACCATGCTATAAGGGAAAAAACCAAAAACCAGAAAACTTTAAGTTACTCTTTTAAATTATTGTTTAAGTGCCTGTTTGTTATGTTTTCTAGCTCCAACAGCAGTTTTCACCATGCAAACACGAATCCAAAAGGGTGTTTGGCCAAAACAACCTTGAAATTTGAATTTTTCATTGCAGACTTTTAGTATTTTTAAATTATTTTGATATAATTAATATACTGATACATTTATCATTTTAAAAAGCAACAGCAGCAAGAAATAAACCAACAAAACTAACCTTTGTTTTTCCTTCTTGTTGTAATCAATTTATTTACCAGGGCCCATCATCAGGATAATCAAACGACGTCTCGGTGACGGTGCTAGAATCCAGTAAATCAGGGTGCACGAAACCATACTTCCTCAGAACTTGATTATCAGCAAAATTCAAAGCCTTGACCATCCCATTCCAGCAAGTCTCCCCTTCATACATCTGATTGTGGTCCCCACTACAAGGTTGGCAGCCAGTAAAATGCGTGATAAACGGTCTTCTCCAGCTGCCTTTTCCATTCCCTGCCTCTCTCAGGTGTGGCTCTCTAAACACACCGTATTGCTCGCTCACTTTCTCTGCATGTCGTCTCCTCAATTTCCCATCTTCCTTTTCTAACTCCGTGTACTTCTCCGTTATGTTATCATACGTTGGCAGTATATCTGCCCAATAACCTTCGAAATAATACTCCCCTTCTAAGTAAATCTTCTCCGTTAAACTCTTATCTTTGTAAAGCAAATATGTCAAACCCGACTGGTCGTCTGACTCGGGGAACAGTTTGTCCTTGAATACTGACCGTTGGATCCCACCCCATTTTTCATATTCTGAACTCATAGGACCCATGCCGCTCCATTTCTCCATGAAATCCATGGACCACTGACAGTTTCTAATCAGAAAAACGCCAGCGTTTAAAGCAGTCCAGCTCTTCTTCTCGTAGATCAGTTTTTCCCACCCGTGAACGATCAGATTATGTTTCTTGTAATCGTAACGTTGTAATGGAAGCTTGTACTCCATGTCGGTGAACATAGCATCCGAGTCAACCCACCAAATCCACTCAGCTTCTGGGTGAGCCAACATGGCTGCTTTAACGACGGGTAGTTTGGCCCAGTAACTATGCATTTTTGGATGTAACAAAACGTTGTTGTAAAAGATATCATAACCGTGGATTCTACAATAATCAACTTTGTTTTTAAAGAATCTCAAGAGTAAATGATCACCTATTGGGTTCTTACATGGTTTTGGTTGTGATCCAGTCACAAGAACCACACGATCACGAGCACCTGGGGCAAACGAAGGGTGATGTTTAAGCCACTCTTTTCGTTTCTCGTCCCAGTTCTTGATCGGTTTCTCGATCGAGTAACTCAGTTCTTGATCGTCATAGAAGGTCTGGTCTGGTGGGTCGTAGTGTAAATTGACTTCAGGGTTTTCTTGAACGCATTCATGGGCATGGGTGTTGGCGACAGATTTCGCACTTGTTTTGGGGTCGAAATTGTGAGAGAGTGCATAGGACCAAAGTGACCAAACTAGTAAGAATGCCAGTAAAGCAGCACCGAGATAGAGAGACCCATCACTGAAACAGGATGAGGGTTTGGTTCTGACACTTGATTTAGCCATTGGAGAGAACTGAGACTTGCTTTGAGACAATTCAGGGGTGACCATTTTACAAAACAGCATCTATATAGTATGACAGAGAGAGATCAGCTAGGTTTGTATTTTGTTTGGCTTGTGTTATGGCAAGTAGTGAGAGTGCAAGTTTACTGCGTAAGTAAGCTTTAAAGCACCTACCAATCTTGAGTCCTAAATTTAGAGCAAGTTTTGGTGGGGTTTATAGCAAATAAGGAGGCAAGCTCTGTTGTTTGTGATAGTGGAGAGTAGAGAGCGTCGGTTTCATGCGCCTGGGAGGCTAAAATGCGCCGGGCTGGCTAAATTAGGGCTAGAAAGTAGAAATCACATGATGCTCGCCTTTTTAGCTTTTCTCAAACTTGGACTCTGTTTTCTAAGGTTTTATTTTTACTTATATTAAATTTATGTAAATTTACGTTCACACTACTAAAAAAAATTTAGAAAAAACCACAAACAAAAAAATATTCCATCAATATATCGATAAAACAATTATAAGAAACATTATCATATGTACGGCACTTGAAAGATTTTGAAAATATCATTTATACTCCCATTTTCAGCTCTAAAGTCTTAAAACATTTTATATGCATCATGTTTTGAATTTTTCTCGTGCAAATGGCTCTAAGGCTCTCTAGCCAACTTAAAAGCTTTGCTATCATTCTCGAATCCGATTAAAAAATTATATTGTAAGAAATTAAAATTATTCAAACTACGACCAAAATTTATGATAAAAAATAATTCAAGACCCTCACTTGATAAAAACATCTTAAGAAAAAATAATATATATTTATCAATTATATTTTATAAAATAAAAATTATTTTTATTTAACAAAAAATAGCAGGTTGGAGATGACGATCAATAAAGGCCCCACTTGTCACATACAAAAAAGTTAATAAAAAATAATTTCTAAATATTTTAAAAGATATTATTTATAGTTTTGTCAAAGATTTTTATTCACTTTAAGCTGGCTTTGTATAGCATTTTAAAAAAAACAGATATTTTTTTTACTTTTTTTAGTTTTTTCATTTGAATGAAATACTTTTATATTCAGTATTATTAGAATTTTTTATTTTTTTATATAAAACTTTATGATAGTCTTTTAGCAAGTAAAGATGTAAATAAATAAAAAATGAATATTTTAGTCGTCTTTTTATATTTATAATGATTTTGGTCTTTAAAAATATTAATATGTAATAAACTATTTATCCTTTACTTTTCTTGCATCATTTTTTTTATTTTTTTTTTTAATTTGAATGAAATACTTTTTATATTCAGTATTATTAGGATTTTTTAGTTTTTTTTCCATATAAAAAGTTATAATAGACTTTTAGCAAGCGAACATATAAATAAATAAAAATTAAAAATTTTAATTATCTCTCTGTATTTATAGTAATTTTGATCTTTAAAAATATCAATATGTAATAATCTCTTTATCCTTTACTTTTTTTGCATCATATTTTTTATATTATAAAATATAAGAATAAAGCATTTAAACGAGTAAAAATAGACATTGGGTGTGAAAAACAGAGAGGCATGTGTGATGTTCAGACTTTAGACAAGATATGGCGTGTACTATGGCTGTAAGGGGACGCGTGTCGGTGAGGTGTTGCATTTTAGAAGTGACACGACGAGACACGTGAAAATGCATCGGCCGACACTTTTTTTATTTTTGATATAGAGTGTGTTTTTGTTTTTCAATTGAGAAAGCGTTTTTTATTTTAATTTTTTCTTCATATTAATTTTTTAATTCAAAAAATTGTAAACATAAATGCTATCACAATATTGAATTTTAAAACTGAATGGTGTTTGTTGTAGCTTTTATATTTTACCAAATTATAAAGAAAAAATTGTTTAGTTAAGAAAATAGCTTTTGTTTTTTTTAATGAGCCTCATATATAATTATATTTTAAAATTTAATTTTATAGAAGTTAAGATAATATATTTTTTATTGATAGTATATATATTTAATTTATTTTATATACAAAAATTCATTTCACAACAGTTTTAATCAAATAATTTTTTTAAACCTCTCTTATAATCTAAAATTAAAAATATTTTTTTAAAACATATTTTATTTAAAACACCATCACAAAAACTTCACGAAATCATCTCACAACAAGTAAATGAAGCTTTATTGTGGAAGAGAAAACAATAGGACGTATACATTTTAGTATCGAAAGTGTGTGTGGAGCTGCAATTGCAATTTATCTGGGGTGAGTTTACATTTTTATATGTTATTTTGAGATTATAAATAATAATTACGTAAACCAGAATACTAGATGTTTGTTACAATTAAATAAGGTTTTAGTGATTAAATACTGAAATTTTGAATGCTATGTGCTGGATATTTACCTATTTATCAGTAATTATTTACTTATATTTTATAATTGACTCGTAAATAAAATTAAGGTATAGTAACAGATTAATGACTGTAAGCAAGCCAAAATTGCAACCTGTAAGCCATAGCCTACTCCTCCATGCGAGGAGACAGACAACTTGGTGAGGCAACTGCAGACAGTGTGACGGTTCTGAGCATAGTTGGGTTCTGAGATTAGTTAATTTTAACGGACATACAAAATTAATATAAAGATTAGGAATAAAAAATATCAAACAACAGCTGAGAAGCATTTCGCTTTTCCACTGCATCAACTTAAAACCTATTTATTGACACACAATGACATTAATCTACGATATGATCCACAAATCAACTACTTTTAACATTCAGGATTTACTTTCCTCAGCTAGCATCCTTCCAGGTCTCGCCACTTGAGGTAAACCAGCCCTGCATGGTAATGAGTATAAGCTCCAGCCACCACCAATACATGGAAAAGCTGGTGGCTGTGCCCTGCAATGTCGAATTTCCCAGGCATCCATCTCTCCGGAATCCTGGTGGCATAAACCAGAGCTCCGAGTCCATAGAAAATCCCCATCAAAACCTCATAGCCAGTTGTGTGAAGGGCTTCAGGTTGATGCCAGAACAAGATAAGCTTGTGCAGAATAGGTGCTATCCCGGACAAACCCATCCCGAGGAAGAGGGACGCGCGAACGGTACGAAATTCAGGGTTCTGAAACACTGGCAGGAGCGAAACCAATACTGTGGAAACTCCCAAGACAGTTATGAACCCCATGTACAGGTTACAGAAAAAAGGATTGCACATGAAGGAGTAGTACACCGGAGGGCAGAAGGAGGTCGAAATAAGGGCTGCAATTCCGGCATAGTCAAGCCTAAGCAGGATGTATGATGAACGCTTGGAGTGGCACGAGAGAAGGTGGCACGTGCTGCTAGCTAGCAAGCAAAACATGGCCCCTCCCAAGAAAGCATAGAATGGCCATCGTGTTATTGGCCTCATCATCATTAGGGGTGCTATTATGTTTGCAACATCCTCCTTCACGGTACGCTGCGTTTAATAGGAAAAACAAAAAACATTAGCCAACCCAAGGTTCAAGATGAGGAAAGAAAACCAACGAAAACAGAGACAGAAGTTTAGATGGAAGATTCCATACACAAACTACTGAATATACAGAACGGTGGAAAGCCGACACTGAAAATAAAACCAGCATCAATAAAGAATACTCTTTCAAACAGTTTTCTTCTTGCAACTGTTGATAGATTGGACTGCAAATATAATCATCTATAAAGGAAACACCATTTGATCAGCTAAGGTGTGACAGACTTAAAATATTGGCGAAAAGCGGCGGTGCAAGATATGATAGCCCATTCAATAAAATGCACCTTCAGCATCGAATAGGTTCTCCTGTGACTTTATGCAGAACTTAGTTCTATGTTACATGTAATTACTTGTCAAATAATGCAGTTCAAGAGTATAGGTAAGTGTTGTTTTCACTTCTCATCATAGCAAAAGTAATGCATTTACACAATATAGTTTGAACTATCCCTTTAACATATTTATGGCTTCTGTGCAAACAGCACAAATTTCAGTTGCAAGCCATCTGTTGCTCAGAAACTTGGTTGAGAAGTTCTGAGATTCAGAGCTCGTGTAATTGGCAAGTTACCTATTTCTGATTTCGCACAAGTTTAATCAATCTTTTAAATGCAAAGAAGGCAAAACTCAATCTTTCAAATATTCAGTTCCCAGGACAGTATGAATCAACACACCACAACAAAAGCAAAGGATGAAAGAATTTCATGGACAACATTCTTGCTAGAATATGGAATGACAAGATTAAAACTAAGAATACCTCAGAAGACAATAGCAGGTTAGCAAACAGCCCTTTACAGGTAGAGCCAAAACGTCAGAGGCAGAGACAAGTTCTAAGACTAAATTGTCGATGAGATACTTCCATTTGTTAAGATCAGAACAGAGTGGAAAATAACCAAACACTTCTCCTAACTTTTACTTATAAGGAAAAGATGAAGATATATGAAATTCATTGTCAGGAAATTCAATGTCATTACAGAATTAATCCGAAGTATTGAGGAAAAAGATCGTTACCAGAACATAAACATCAGTCTGGTTACCATGTGAGAACCGCTCAGGCAAACAGTTGTATAGGAGGTCCATAATATGCCATCCTGAGAGCGATGGAAGCATATCAATTGAAGGAAACGTACTCTTCAACTCCTCCCTAAGTTTGTGCAGATCAGGCATGGTGGGTAAAGATGGGAGGCACTCTTGCAATTTGTGCAAATCAGCTTTTAACACCTCTGGAAGATGGAGAGAATGAAGATCAACAACCTTTGGAACCTTCATTGCAGTGTATATGGTCAAGGAAAGGAAAAGGAAGAACCCAATCAAATGCCTGCAGTGAATCAATAATCTGTAATTAAAGACACAAAGCAGAACATCTAACTTATGAACCAAAACTTAAGAAAAAAATTTTATCCTCTGATATTTGTCCTCTTATCTTCAATTCCTCATTCCAAATGGAAACATCACGGTCACATAGACAAACAGAACACTACTTTGCTAAATACAAAATCCAAAAAGCCTCAAACTTTTCAATACAAAATCAAGCAAGAAACATAAGCGATCAATCTTCTCTAAACAGTAAAGATCCCCAACAATCCACGTATTGCCAACATCCACAACAGTTAATCACACAAACAAAAAACAAGAGACTTTAACTCCTTCAAAATACGAAATAGGGGGTTCCTAACAGAAGGGAAACTTACGTCCAAACATTCAATGTCTCATTATGGATAGTGAAGACACTGAGCAGAACCTGCTTCAATGGCCATTCAGGACGGTAATGGCCCACAATGAACTCATTGTCCCTTAAATATCCAGGCAAAGAATGGTACTCTACAAGCTGATACTGAACTTTGTTACATAATCTCTTCCCTTTTCCTTCCCTCGAAGCACTTGCTGGGAGCTTCTGATCAATTGTTTCAGTTATCAGCTCCGAACCCTCAATCATTTCATTTACACCAGCCATTCTCTGTTGAAAAAAATGTATGCATGCCATAAAAAAAATATCAGGTCATTACAAATAATAGCTAGCACCCAATTTTCAAGTAACATTTGATTGTCTAGGACACAAAAGAGGGAGACAAAAACGACAGAAAAAAAACTTGTCTCCGGGAATTCTCTGAAAAAATTGTTCCAAAAACTAATTTAATATATGTTTTTGTATCTATCTCTTTAACCAACACGTTTCTTCTGATCTGTCTTTCTCTATCTTATAACACTGCCTGAATGCAATCTAGAAATCTTATAATATATTATTCATAGATTCTATTTTTTTTATGCGAGGGAGAAGAATACAAGTCGTAATATAGCAAATAATATCTCTGTATATTTAATGTTATTGAAGATTTCCAAGTTCACGTTTGATGAACATTCAGAATCATTCATCAACGTTTTATTTCATCGTTTTTTTCAAGGGAAACCACAAGATTCATAAAAAAAAAATAAGAATTCAAGAAACTCTAAGTTGATGACGTCTTTTATCGAATTCATTCCAAGAAAAAGAAAGAAAAATAAAATGGGGATAGAAAAGAAGCAAGAAACCAAATGAGAAGACAGTACCTGAAACTGAAACTGAAAACGCAGATGAAGATGATGATGATGATAGTCTTCACGTACAAAAGAAATGACAAGCTCTCAAAACTAAAAATAAAAACACAAAGGTTAATGCTCAAGCCTTAAGGTTACACGTGGCTGTGGGAGAATGAAGAGAAACAGAGAGAGAGGAGAGAAGACACCAAATTTATTCTTATTTAAAGAGCTAGCGAGACCGCCTCACAGAAGCGTGAGAGTAGAGAATGAGAATAAAGAGAAAGAGATGCTTTTTGAATGCGGAGATTCCTATGATGGTTATAAATTAGTTGATGTCATTGTTTCTCATGATATTTTTATATTAAATAAGTATGATAATGACAACGTCTTATTACTATTTTAGAAAAAATTATGGTAGCTCTTGAACAAAAGAGATAAATTTCTCGTGTAAAATTTATTTATTTTATGTATTATTCATAAAAAACATTTTTTTAATTTTTAATTCCTTTCCAAGAAAATACATAGAGAATAAATAATTAATTTTTAAAATAAAAAGTAATTAATAATTAATTAGTTTTATATATATATATATATATATATAATAATTGATTTTGGATTACATGTGTGACCTATCACTTTGATTTATATTTGAAATTAGATGGTAATTACAATAGACTTTTGTAATATTTAGAATTGTGTTTTTTAAAAAAAAATAATTATTTTTTATATTTTATATTATTTTAAAATATTAAAAATAATTTTTAAAAATTAAAAAATATACTATTTTAATATATTTCTAAATTAAAAAAAAACTTTAAAAATAATTATTATTACATCCTTAAATATTTTATTTTAAAATCAAATCATAAAGGAGAAGTATGGGCACTGCAGCTTTAATGCTAACATTTATTATAGTTTTCGTTTTTTTTTTTCTTTGTTCTAAGTTTTAAATATTTTTTGTTTGATATTGTAGTGGTAATTATTTTATGAAGTATTTTTTTATTAAAAAAATATATCAAGATAATATTTTTTTTTTTTTAAATTTATTTCTAATATAAACATATTAAAATAATCTAAAAACATCTAACAAATTAATTTAAAACTAAAAAAGCTTTTTTTTTTACAAAAACATTTTCGTACCGCAAAATCAAAATGGGATTCTCCTTCATTATGATATTTTGAAGAGTTGAAACCATATTCCAGAATAGAGAACAAAGGAAGGCAACATATATAGCCGTCGTCTTCTTCACACTCCAAGTCATGTTATCTTTGCTATATACATTCTGCAGCCCTTAATTACAAATAAATAAAATTAATTACCTTCTTCCTTTCGGCAAGTCTCTAGTTCAAACATCCCATAATTAAGTGGCTTAGGATACGTTTGGAAATAATATCTAATCCGTGTTTTAAAAAAAAAAAATTTTTTTTAAAAAATTAATTTTTCTATATTTTATATCATTTTAATATATTAATCTTAAAAATAAAATTTTAAAAAAAAATACTTTAAACCACAACCATAATTCCAAGCAGGAGCTTAAACATACAAAATAGTGAAAAACATTACCATGACTTTGTATTTTTACTTCTCTTTTATTTTTCATTAAAAATAAGTGTCACAAAGTCTAAATGTAATGTATGACATGATTATTTGGAATTTTATACTTTTATTTATTTGAATAAGTTTTGGATATGAATGAAAAAGAGAGTGGTTGGATTAAATATCTAGTGGGTATTTATTTTTGTGTTGCATTCAAAGTGCTTTTTAAATTGATAATTTCTTTAAGTGTTTTTGAAAGGTATTAATATGTTAAAATAAATTTTTTCATATATTTTTAATTAAAAAATATTCTCAAAATAAAAATGCATTATAATTAATACTAAAAACACGATTAATTGACTAATAGTTAAGGATATAATAGAAAAACCAAATAGTTAACCGTTTGACTTGTTTGATAAAAAGAAAACAATTTTGGACTATACCAAAATAAAAGGACAGAAAATATCTTTATGAGTAATATTATATTGCAAGCCGTTCTAACTTTACTTTATAATTAAAGTTTAATTTATCTTCATGGATATAATGATTATTGATTAAGCCGACATAAAATCAATTTTTAGTATTTCTTAATTATATATATAAAGCAATGAGTGGTATAAGATGTTAGTTTACTAGTTGATATGTTTCACGCATACAATTTCATTTATAGTCCAAAATCAACAATGAAAAAAAAAAAAAAAAAACTCCTCATATCAGTTTTAAAAAATTATATTAAATATAATTTAGTTATTTTATTATATTTTAAAAAAATAAAAAGTAAAAAATAACCTTAGAACCTTATTGGAAATTTATTGGTTATAAAAATAATTTAATTTTTTTTTGGTAACCTAGAATATTCGGGTCAACTTAATCATTTTTTTTAATAAAAATAATTTAATCATTTTTTTTAAATTTAAAAAGATGAAGAAACTTGTTTATTTCTTATTCATCTAATAATAACCCGTGAATCTTGAAAAAAACCTATAATAATTTCAATAACAGTTAAATATTTTCTTTTTGTTAAAAAATAAAATAAAATGGTCATCATTTTTTTTAATTCTTTATCCGGGTGTACAGTTACTTTGTTATATATATATATATATATATATATATATATATATATATATATATATATATCGATTTCAAGTATGATAAGAATTGAACAACTCCATAATACAAGCCTCGACGACGTGTCTCATTGAAAAGGAAAAAAAAGAGCCAGTAAACCAAAATTTCCTCAAACTCATCTTCGTATCATTTAGGGCCCACAAAAGAGGCACTTCAGATGACACGTAGCACGTGTGGAACAACACTTGTCATTGATCGAGATAGTTGTTCATTAAATTAAATTCATTTGAATATACCACATCAATACGAAAAATACTTCTTTAGTTTATTTTAAATCATATTCACTCCATAGTTATTCTGTACATTTTCAAGATTATAATTCATATTCACCTCGTAGTTCATGTTTTTCGATCGAGATAGTTGTTTATTAACAGCAAACTTTTCTCAAAATTGCCTTCCGAGTCAACTCAAACAAACCAAGAGTATAAAATGAAAAATAAACCCATCTTTCTAAAGGCCTCGTTTGAGAAAGCATTGGGAAAAAAAAAATCAGAGAGACCAAACTTTTGATATATAAATATTGTAAGCAACTTCCATTTTTAGCACTTGCTTGGAGACATGTCTTGGCCTGACTTGAAATCCTTCCTCCAGCATTTCTTCGCAAGACATTTCCCTGGCATGGTTGCATCAAGTGCTTTACCACGAGACAATTGAGGCGTGTTTTGTTTAATAAGGTTGTAGCATCCTTTCACCATTTCCTGTTTCCATTTTTGTCATCAAACCGTAATTCTATTACTTTGCTTACATTTAATCTATTACAGACAAAAGTTTATACACATAAGAACAAGTTAATCATCAGAAGCCGTTCTTACACTTCCCTGACCAGATTTAATGAAGACAGTACTGGAGATTTACCTTGTTAATTCTGTCGTGAAAGCACTCCAATTTGGGGCAACCAATACTCTGATCGGTCACCCATAGCACTGCAGCTGCTGCTATTGTGGATGGAGTATAAGCCAAGATATTCATCACTGTTAAGAATTCATTCAAAGCTAGCTGTAATTCTTGTGTGTGTAAAAGAGATTGAAAGGTTTAATTACCCTAGGAATTACCTCTACATGTGCTGATGATAAGATCGGACGAACGAGCTAAGATGAGATTTTTACTTCTGGAGCTGAGATTTGAAAGCTTAGCAATGAAATAATGCAGAAAAGAGAAAGGTGTAATGATGTGTAATCGCCACTTGAGACTGCTCATGACCAAAAGTTCCATCCTTTGAACTGTACTTGGTTTAAATAAGAATCTGGGTTCCAGTGTTTGTATGTCTAAAAGAGATGGGACTCTTGTTTCCTCCAATTTTGCTGCTACAGATAGGCAGGCTACTGCTAATAGCTGCAGGGGCCATCCTTTACCTTTCTGCAGGAAACAACAATTAATGACCCAATCAATGAGAAATCGAGTGGCTAAATTCTGTCAAATCATTTGGACATGATCCTAATACATATTAGAATAGACAATAATTGATTTTGATGCCTATTTCTTGTTTTTATCTCTATGTGGCTCCAATCTAGTCACATCATGTTTGTATGGTGAGTTAGCAGTTAATCACACTATAATTCAACAATGATCATCTTTAAGTTAAGAACACATTACCTGCAAAGCATGAGATAACATGAAACAATGAAAATAGTTAGCAGAGAGATAAGCTGTCTCGGGCCTAAACCGGTAGTGAGCATGCACCTGCAAAGCAGAAAGAGTCTACTTAGCAAGGAAGAAGAAGAAGAAGAAATACAAAAGGGAGCAGGATTGAAACACTAGCATCAACCTTCAACATCCAATTCAGCGTTTCTTGATGAGCAGAACCAGATTCTGGAATGCCAGGAAATCGAGTAATTAGCTCAGTTTCTGGCATTTGATGAAGCTCGGAAACCAGGATGTTATCGATATAGCTCTCGTCGATATCAACTGGAAAATATGCAGAGTTGATTTCACTAACGCCATCAGCATTATTGGAACAAAGTGCATCACCAGCTGTTTCATTGCAGTACAAGCTAACAGAAGGAGTGGAAACATCTGCCGCGACAGACATGTTGTAGCTGGTTTTTCCTGTCACGCATCGGAGGAAAGGTTCAGAACTTTTTCGTTGCTTGTGGTGTCTTTGTATGTGATTTATACAGATTATTACAACACTGTTGATTCCGACACTTCACAGCATTGAGGTAATTTGCATGAAGCTTCCTTGAAGAGAAGCCAAAATGCTGTAGGGCCACTTCTAAGATAGGCACTGACTAAACTCCTGTTGCAGTGTTTGTCTTGCATCCAAGTTTCCTGCAATAATACAGGCTTGCTTGGGGCATGTTTGGGAAAGTTGCGTTTTTGAGCTGTAATTATGGTTTTTCGCTATGATTGTGGCTTTTTTAAAAATCACAAATTATATCTATAGAAATAACCAAATTGGTGATTTCCACGTGGTCACTCAAGCGGCGTACCTTTTCGGTGCAAATCTTGTGGAAAAACTTTTTTTAACCAAAATGACGACGTTTCCAAGCTGTTTTTAGTCTTGTAAAGATGTATCTTGGGCCGGGAGATCTGGTGAGGTGATCTTCCGGCCCAAGAAAATTAAAATGCACACCATTAATCCTGTGGAGAAGGCTTGTGAATTATGGTCCTTGGAAATGGGCTCAGATCCAAGGAAAAGCCTTTCTTTGTTGACCCGATTTTTATTTTTTCTTAGATGTTTATTAATATAAATTTATTAAGCTAGGTCTTGTGCCTCGTGCATTTTATATATGTTTATATATTCTAAATTGAATAATTAGATATTACGCACCCTTAACACTCTAAATATAATGTATAAGTCGTTTATTTTTCATGGAAATAGCCAAATATTCATAAAAATATATTATTCCTTGATTGTAAATGTTTTAGATTAACGTAATTGGAGGTTGAATTCTTAGTGGGTTTTTTTTATAATTTTTATACAAAAACATGAAGCTGGGTTGCGGGTTAAGAGGATGGGCTCTAAAGTTTTTTAAAAATAATTAAAATTTAAGATAAAAAATAAAATTAAAATAAATTCAGTGTATTTTTTAACCAGGTTAATCATGTTTTTTACATATTTTTAATTTTTGAATCCTCTAGCCTTAGGTTAGCTGGGTACCATTAGGTGTCAAGGTTTCAAAACAATGGCTGAAGTGACATGAGTGACCATAAAAAATCGTCATCATTCTGTTAGGTTACAGAAAGTGATGGGCGGAAAGGGAGAGAATTGAAAATTCAATGAAAGTTTAGGAGGTAATTGATACAAATGCAAGTTTATGGGAGCAATTAAAAGTCTAGTAGCTGGTTTGTTAGAAAGCGTTTGTTTTTTGCGTTTGTAACTGTGTTTTGGTAAATTTCAAATTTTTTTTTACTAAAATTGAGTTACGGTTGTACTTTTTGGATCGTTTTGATGTGCTGATGTAAAAAATAATTTTTAAAAAATAAAAAAACATCATTTGCATGTATTTCGGCACGAAAAGCTATTAGTAAAAGTTTGAAATTAAAACGTTTACTTTCTTGTAGTTTGAAGTTTAAATTTTACTAATAACCATTTAAAAATTATTTGATTGTTAATTTTATAATTCATGAAAATTAATAGAAATATGTGTAAACTGACCCGGATATCTCATGTAAATAAAAAAAAAAATTATCATAATTCAACATGTCTTTATATTTTAGGCCAAGTTTCTAATATTCTTATACAAGCTAATAGGAATATCCTCACATAAAAAAACTCAAACTTGACTAAATTACATAAAAAAAATTTAAATTAAAACAATATTGCCTAATGGTTTTTAAAAATATATTTTTATTTCTTATGTTTTTGAAAGGTTTGAGTTATATATCAAGACATGCCTATCAATTTTGAAGAGAATATATGAAAAAATAATGCTTTATTCTAGGATAAATAAGGATCCAATAATGCTTCATCCAGCATGTATTCTTTGCTCGGTAATGAACTTTTACCGACCAAAACAAATTTGACCGGCTAACATAAAAAAACAATATTAAAATTGAGTACCTTATTTTTTTTAAAGCTATTTAAAAATATGGTAATGGTTATTTTTTAAAATATTTTTATTTAAAAATATATCAAAATAATATTAAAAAAAATTATTTTTAATATCAATGTATCAAAATAATTTAAAAATATAAAAAATAATTTAAAACAAAATTTTATTTTAAATTTCCACGAAATGAAGCACAATTCTAAACCACATCTAAAAATCATTATTAGAGGACAAATTGAACAAGAGAAGCTTGAGAGTTTGTTAAAATATCACCTCCCCTCGCTAATGGTAGGCTTGACCACACCGTGCCTTGTCTCAAAACCAAATAGCCACCATTTGGCTGGCATGGGTAGGTTTTTTTTTTTTTTTTTTTTTTTTTTTGTAGCTGTTGTTAGATGTGATTAGGGTTAGCTAGGTTCCCATAAATGCTCAAGCTCCATTCTTTCTTGTTAAAAAAAAAAAAAAAAAAGAATTAAAGAAAATCTCCCATTAATTTCTCTGTGAAAAATCGCATCAAGTCAACCATGAATACACACCCATTAATTGGCACCCTAAATGCTTTGCTTTTAAAACTCTCCTCCACGCTGTGCCATGCCAGGATTGCCCAGCTGAACACGTTATGGTGTGCCCATTTAACATCATCTTTATTAGTCAAAGAAAGATTTACAACAGCGAATTGAATTGCATTGCAGAGAGTGGTTACGATACAATTTAGTGTACAAAATTCATGGAATCTGCCTCACCCGTCTATGAAAACAGCTTACCGTGTATATGTTTTTTTTTTTTAAATAAAAAAAATATTTTGAAATTTTTATAAGTAAAATGAACTCTTAAAATACACTTAAAAAGAAAGAAATGCTTTTCTAGACATGGAGAAAATGTTGTGACATTGCGAGGCCAGAGATGCTGATCTTTTTTTTGTAGAGTGCATAGGTCGAATCTTCAACTTTTGCTGGTCACATCCATATTCAAGCCTCTGTGTGGCCATTGCATCCCCAAAACAAAATCAGGGATCATTTGGTATGGAGGTATTTTAGATTTTTTTCTACTAATTAATTAGTAGCCTTTGATGTTACAAATATTTGTGTTTTTTTTTTATTAAAAAATGTTAAATATTAAGGGATTTGAGATGTATTGTTACATCACATTCCCTCCAATTAATGTAGGAATGCGATTCCCTTCTTGAATGATGGGGATCGCATGCCTTGGTGGGAGGAAATGAGATTTTTTTTTATTTTATTTTAATGTTTTTGTTTTTATATTATTCTGAATTAATGGACTGCACGCCTTTATTTTTATTATTAATAACAATAATTACCATAACATTTTGACCCTGGCAAAGCTTTAGTTGTTTGATTTTTCTTAATCTACTTGGTAGTTTTAGTTACAAAATTAAATTTATAATTATATAATATACTAAAAGGGTTTAGTATTTTTTTTCCACTTTTTATGAAGAAAAAAAGTTAGCTCATAATGTTGCGCAGACCACCTAACTAGTTGAATCTAATTAAATATATTGGTTTTTTTTAAATATAATCAATAAATTATAAATTTGTTATGTGTATAGTTATTTAGAAGAAATGCCATGTTGACAAATTAAATATTACAAGTCTCAATAATTAAATAGTAATTTTTATTAATTTCACGTGAATGAGTCAAATATAATAAAAACACATTATCGGTTCAATTTGATTAAAAAACATGTTACATTTTCAATAACCACATTAAAAAATATATTTAAAAATCCGTATACAAAACGACTCCTTGATTTCAACCCATAGTTGGATAGTATGCGACTATGCATGCCAAACAATATTAATTATGTTTCCAAACAAGTACTAAGAGGTTTAGGTAAAGTTGCATTAATAAGTTGAACTTTGAAAATCCACTTTAAGCTATGATCAAGATTTTCTTTTAAGCAAAATACGATGGCTTATACTTGAAATATAGAACATTGGATAATAATACTAAACAGCTTTCAAGTGATGCACTTTTTGTAAATTTATTTTTAATCAAATTTTTAATTTTGAAAAATCACTAAACACGTTTTTATGAAGGACTTACCAAACTATCAAGCAATAAGAACAAAATATTTGACCCTTCAAATAATTTATAGTTAATTAATTCCACTTAAAATTCGCTTGAAACTCTAATTATAAAAATACTATTACCTATACTTTTTATAAAACTAGTCTTTCAAAACGCCAAACACACTTCTCCACACAAGTATAAAAATGACAAGCTAGGAATCGTACGTTGTCCCCCTCCTCCATCGTGTATGGTCCAAGAATACATTTCATGCAAAACAAAAGCGAAACGTTTATGAAAGCCTTCTTACCTTTTCTGCCTTGTTCGATGATACAATAAATCTCCCCACTCCCTCCCCCCACCGGCCTCATCTTCTCCGTCTCCTTCTTCCACCTCCAACCCACAAAAATTCTGATCTCAATCTCACACACGCGCTATTACTGTATGCGTGAGGCCTTGAGCTATGAACGGTGTTCTGGGCTGATCAGCTAGCTAGGTAGCGTAGACTAGTAGTAGTACTTTGCGATCAGGAAGTTCTGCAAAGTTGCTGTTTTGTGGTTTCTTTTGAGTATTTTTTTCCTTCTCGATTTTCAGTGAATCTCCTTGTCACATCTCTGCTGGATTCTTGCCGTACATCTTGAACGTGAACAAGCGTCAGCCCTATTAAATATTCTTCTGTATAAACCTAATTGCCCTCTGGCTAGCAACCTCCGGCATTCAAGGCTATACATATACACGTATACAGTTCATTTATCCTTGTTTCTTGCTCGTTTGCCTTTGATCAAAACAACCAAGAAGAAGATCATGGGAAATTGTCAAGCAGCGGAGGCAGCAACTGTCGTGATACAACATCCGGGAAACAAGATCGAGAGGATTTACTGGTCTGTTAGTGCTCATGAAATCATGAACTCGAATCCAGGTCACTATGTGGCACTTGTTGTAACATCACCAGCGAGGACAGAAAACGGGTTGCCATTGAAACAGCTCAAGCTTCTTCGACCTGATGATACTTTGCTCATTGGTCATGTTTATCGACTTGTCAGTTTTGAAGGTAATTATATACATCATACATATATAATTGGCAATAACCTTTTTAATTTAATTCCTTTTGCTTCCAGATGTGTTGAAAGAGTTTGCTGCAAAAAAATGTGTGAAATTGGGAAAGTTGTTGAAAGAGAGCAGGGGACTCGGAGGAGAAATGAAGAGGAAGAACTCGTCAGATTTGCTCAACCCCATTTCTAATTCTGACAACTCCAATTCCATCAAGGTAACATGGCCAAGAAGCTTCAAATCTTTTTTCTTTTCTTTTTTTTACCAGGGAGGGACAGGGTATGTTCCTTGTTAATCTCGTGTCTTTTCAACTCATTAAAGCATCTTTCTTTTCAATTAGAAAGTAGATTTTAGAAAGGCATACCTAATTAAAGCAGGGACAAAATTGAAAAAGGAAAAGAAAAGAAAAGAGTCTAGCACAGATTTCCTTTCCCTCAAGATTTCATCATAATTCTTTTTATCAATGAAAATGAAACAAGCTTCTACAACGTCTGGGAATTAGTTATTCTCGGTTGATACGAGGAAGCTCGTGATCATGATTAAAAAGAAAGGGTGAGACTTAAATTCCTGCTGATTGCATTTTCTAGACTACATAGAGCTCTCTAATTGTGGTTGACATTTTATTTATTTATCCCCTCTTTGATAAAGGAAAAATAATAAACTTTAGTCTGGCTGGGGAGGAAAAAACCCTTAAAGCAACGGGAAAGATTAGAGATAGATGCCATGGTACTCTCTGTAAACTGCTAGAATAAGTGGATATGTCAAAAAGATGAAGGCTAGGGAGGAGCATCATGGTTTCTTGTTTGCTTCTGCTGGTTAATGAGCTCTCACGTGCACAGAGAGCAAAGACAAGGGAAATTCTGTCCCTTGTTGCCGTGTAGGATTTAGGTCAATAAAATTGTCTTGTCAGAGCTTTAAAGAAGGGAGGATAGAGGATAGAATTTTATGGGCACTGGCCAGGTAGGTGGGAGGGCGTTTTTGTTCAGCTCTTGTCATGTCTCGTGTAATTATCAGAACTGTATAAAAAAACAATGTTTTAAATGGCAAAAACACATATTTGCTCCGCGGATGCGTAGCCAGATAGAGTCTTAGGCGCCGTTTGGTAATGTGGCTGCGGGTGAGGTTCACCCGCAGCCACACATGAATTCTGTTTGGTAAGTAAACAATCCTGCTTTTCATTGGCGGGGCCCACGAAAATTTGAAACAAAACTGAGGTTCACGAGAAGCAGCAAAATGCTGCTTCTCCTGATGGAAGAAAGCTGGAACAGTGGAGCATGGCTCCACTGTACAGTGTAAGTGAATCAGTGTTTTTTTTTTTTTTTTTTTTTTTTTTTTTTTTTTCGAAAAACAAAAAAGTTGAGTTTAGGTTTTTTGTTTTTTTGAAAAACAAAAAAAATTAAGTGATTTCACTCGTATTATTCATGTGAACGTGAATAATATTTTTTTTGTTTTTTTTTTAAATCATGAAAACTGTATTTTTTGTCGAATGAATTTTGTACATAATAAAATTGTAATTTTTTTTTTAAAAAATGAGTTTTAGTTGAAAAGCTAGTATTTAATATATTAATATCACTACAATTAGTATAGCATGATGACGTAGCATTCGTGAAATTTGATCACAATTCCAATTATGTTCTTGCCATGTCCGACCCAATTAAAAAAAATCAATTTTTATTTGTATTTTAATTGTGTTTTATTCAAAAAATTAGAAGGAGATCACTTGATGACGTAACAAAAATTTAGTTTTTGTTGTTGCGTGTTTAAGAAACCATGAAAAATATAGTTATTGTTGGATAGATTTCATATGTGATGACATTGCATATAGTTTAATAGAATAATAAAAAATATTTGATGATGTAATAATAGTAGTTAAATCTACAATATTTAAATTAAAAGTATTTTTTAATTATTTTATAACCTCAATTTGAAAAACATAACCTCAATTTCAACCACAGTTTTAACCAAACATAACTAAAAGTCAGACGCACTTAGACTGCTAAATTCAAATTACATCCAAGTTTCTTGTTTCTCCTCCATAGAAGTTTAGTTTGGTTACCTTACCGGATCGAAGAGAAGTAGATGATAGAAATATATGTTCGTGTAATTTCTATTTTAAAAAGTAAAAAATTCATTTATGTTTTTATCTCTTAATCAAATATGTTTTTGTCTACGCATCATTTCAATAATATTATTATTATTATTATAGCAAAACAAAGAATGGAAATTTATTAAAATAATTTTTTTAATTTTTATACATTGTAAATATAAAGACTATTAATTTAATACTTTTTAAAATAAGATATATTTTTTAAAAATCTTACAAAAACACGAATACCACACACCATGTACCTACTGGAGTTGCAACTTTATTTCTGTAAATATTTTGGCTAAATCAGAACCTTTATTTCAATGATTGATTAGCTTGCAATATCAAACTAAATCATCATCTCTGGTGCTTGTTAATTACTAATCACGATGATCGTATTTTCTCCCACTTTACAACTGGCTGCAGCTTCAAAAGTATCTAGTAGAGGGCTACTACAAGCAAGGGCAGCTAGCTTAGCTGGTCCTTGGCCATGGAGTCTTTTCATTATTTGTCCGGTTCGCAAGGGACGAAGTTAACGTGTACCCACAAATCAAAAGATGCTCGATTTGTTTTCCATTATTTCAAGATTTTAAAGGGTGAATGCTTATTAAAAAGAAGAGATCAATAATGAAATGAACAACAGTGCATGTGTGAAAATCTGAATTGTTATTGTCTCATGTATGGCATGTGTCCATTTGAGTTTTCTCTTTATCTTTTTGCAGGTGGAGCAGGAGGTTAACCGACTGGGAAGCAATGGTGGCAGTACAAGCAGCAGCAGCAGCAGAGGAGGAGTGGGGATGCATTATGGTGGTGGTGCTGGTGGCGGGGGGCAATGGAAGCCAGCCTTGCAGAGCATTTCAGAAACTGGAACTTGAAAAGCACAACCTTGCACCTTCTCCATTATCTTTCACTCAAGTTAAACCCTCTTAAGCAGTCAGCACTGCCTGCCATTGTCTTCCATGAACCATGCTAAAAACAACAAAAACATGCCCTTCCTTTCACTCTCCTCAATACGTTCATATTCTCTGCTCCCCCACGTCCCTTTCTTCTCTTTTTAGAACATCAACATGCACATTACTCAGTTTCCACTACTAGACCTAGCTAGGTGTTTCTGTCGCCAGATATATGTAACTCATTTGGACTCCTGCGTATATATGGATAATCCCCTTTGCTTAAGTGTAATTAGCACGTATTTATACATCTAAAAACTGTTAATTTGTGGTCTTGCATTGCATATCAACCCATTAAATATCAGCGGGGCTTAGTCTAATTATCCCGCTAGCATAAGATAAACAACATGTTGTCGAAATGAAAGATTTTAATTAGGCTGCTGAGTCATGAGAACGATCATGGTCGAGCAAGGCTTCATGGATAAGCATGAATGAAGATTATGGTGATCGAGCATATGGTAAAAAGGAGAAATGACACTTGCGGTCCACGACGAACCATATTGGGATAAATATAAAAAAAAGAAAAGAAAAGAAAAAGAAGCAACATATCTTGGTGGTATCGCCACTTAGCTTCCTTTTTCCCATTTAACAAAGTAAAGTTTAAATAAACTGTTATGCCCATTGAGTTAATGATCCACGATCAACTCGCTTTTGATGTATCCTCCACTTATAATATTGGGAAGTTTATAGATTTTTTTTTATTCTTTATTTTTCATGCACTAAGACCACAACAATTTCGAATCGTGCACATGCATTGGATGTGATTTTTATTTTTATTTTTTTTATCGGAAGATTCGTTGAATTTGGGCTATACAATGAGCGATAGCCTTCTTTTATCATACTTCTTTGACCTATAAAATGTTTCCACTATCCAGCCAGTACAAATTTATTATGAATTGTCATTTTAAAATATAAGATGATAAATATAAAATATGTTTTCAAAATATTCCTTCTCAATAATTTACCTGGAATATCCCGGTTCAAACATTATAAAACAAAATTAAGAGGACTCGGATGTTTTATTTTACTTTCTGAGAGGAAAGAAGATAGATTCACATAGATTTTTTTTTTTTTTGATCTTCTATCTAGACCATTAATTTTTATTTTATTTTATTATTTAATTTTGAGTTGATTGAGATTTAGGTTTGGTAATTTGTTTTTATTTATTTTTATATAAGCTTATTATTCTTAAAAAAAAGTCTTGGTATTGGGTTAGTATTCAATTAAAAAAAACAATTTTATTATTTTTAATAAATTGAAAATGAGATGATCAAAATTATAAAATAAATGGTAGGTCTTTTATTTAAGAAAATACAATGGTGTTAGCTTCGGTCCTCTTTCTCTTTTTCTTGGTCTTCAATCATCAAATATTTTTTTTTTCAATTTGATTTTTTCAATATTGAGTTTATTGAAATTTAGGGATTGATGATTTGTTTCAATATACTCTTTATGTAGCTATCTCAATTTGTTTTTTTTTTTAATAAAAAAAAATCCTATAATTAAGTTGGTACTTGATTTCACAAAAAAAAAAATTATATTTTGCTGTCTAAGAAAAATTAAAAATGAGCATACCAAAATTGAAATAGAGAAATAATGAGTAGACGTGAAAAAAAAAGTGCAACACTTTCGTGACTTCAAATTTTATCAAAAACAATTTTGGTCCCTTTAATCAATATTTTATTAGTTTTAAATTAGATTTCATAATTTATTTCAGCTCGTTTTTTGTAGGTTTATCATTTGGTTTGTGCTTAATTTTACAAGTATTGCTTCTTCTTTTTTTGTCATATATTTAAATGAAAAATACTTTTATAAAAAACAAATTTATTAAAACTAACGGAGTCCATAAACCAGATTATTGGTTTGACATATTAACTTAGGTTAATTGAAAATTAAACTTCATTTTTTTTTTCATTTTGCTTTGTATGGGTTTGTTGCAATCCCAAACAAACACTCGAAATTGGGTTGAAACTCAATTTTATGATTATTTGTTTTTATTATCAGATAATTAAATAAAATATGGCTTAGGAAAAAATCATTAAACCCATTCGAGTTTATGAACCATGTTGCAGGTTTTACAAGTTATTCAAGATTCATTGTGAATTATGCTTTCTAATTTATTTTAATTTGCTTGGTATGAAGTTATCGTGATCTCAAGAAAATATTTCAACACTGGGTTGGTGTTCTATTTTTTACAAGTGATTATTTTTGTTATCATATAATCAAATTAAAAAAAAATATTAAATTTAATGAAGTTCATGACACAAGTTGCAAGTTTAGTAGCTCAAGGTGCAAAAATGGGTTGATTACATATGTCAACGTCTCAACTTTGAAATTTTTAAAAAATTTAAACCACATTGTAATTGATTGTTTGAGTTTATCTTTAAACGCATCAAATCAATATGATCATATTAGAGTAATTTTCACATAATTTAATTTAAAATCTAGAATAGGTAAAAATCCGAGTCAAGTGGTTTTAAAATTTACATGTTGGGATGAGTTTTTAATGAAAATGTAAAAATTTTCTTCATGCCTTGTATGATCCTTTTTCTTCATGCTTAAAATAAAAATTTGGTCAGCGTAAATCAATTTTCTATCATGTTTAGAGATTACGGGGAAATATTTTAGTGTTATGATTTATTTAGAATTGAAAATTAATTTAGATATAATGATTATAATTTTTCTTGTTACTTAGAAACACCATGGCAACAATTAGACTTTTTTTTTTTTTTCCTGTCTAGTATAGCTCGCGACGCAGTATGGACATCACTCACATAGTATTAACTAATAAAAAACATTGAGTAAATTTCTTGCATTATTAAAAAGATTTTTAATCTTTTACCAGCTTTCATTATAAATGCTAGCTTCACAACTTTAGCGTGATGATCAAATTGAATTCATATTCCTTTTATATAACATGATTATCATGTTGATTTAATATAAATTATTGAACTCAAATTAAATGATCATAATTTAGTGTATCTATAAAAATAAAAATAATTTTATTTTTTATCATTTTAATTTTCTTATCTAATTTAAGTTGTTGAATAAACGATAAGATTTGAAAGACATTCGGTTATATTTTCTTAAAAACATGAAAGAATCCCCAAATCCAATGAAATTAATCTTTTACCAAAACTATTATACCCATATTAGCCCGACTCTCCCTCTAGCTACAAAAGAAAGAAGCCCATGTAGAATTCGGGTTTTACCGGAAAGCCCAACACTTGAACCGACTAGTCTCTCACAAAAAGTTAAATAACTGAAATAGCGAAAACACCCTCCTCACTGCTTTCTATTTTCCTGGCGCCTTTTCTCTGCAGAAGAAAGAAACCATGGACACCGCAAAACCCTACCTTTCCATTCTCTCCCTTCTCCTCTTTTTCACTTTTTCAATATATTTTTCATCTGCCCTTCCACATCAACTCTCCTTAGGTGCTCTCCTCTATTTGATTTTTCTTCTTCTTTTCTATTTTTATTAAATCACAAAGAATTTTGATATCTAGTGTTTCATTATTTAGTGAAAATTGGGTCCTGTTTGGTTAGTGTAATTAACAGCATTTTGGTTAATGATTTTGGGTTTTGCAGTTGTTGGTGAGGGCAGTAGTAAAGTGCAAATTTCTCCAAGCTTGAAAGTTGTGAACTCTCCGGGGACAAAGCCGGGGACTTGGGTGCTTTGCGAAAGAGTTGATGTCCATGGGTTTCGGAGGCTTAAAAATTTGAACAAGTTTTTTCATTCTTTGAAGCTCAAAATTCCACCTTCTAATTCCACTCTTCGCCGACCCGATGTTGAGGTTTGTTTTCACAGGTGAGTTTTGTCGTCTCTGTTCGCAAATAGCAATGCTTTTGACTGATTTCACTATGGCAATGTTGAGTTGATAGCCATTGCTTCATTTTCTTTGCAGGAATGCGTCTCGTGCTATAGGGATGTGTCCGCAGGGCGAGTGGGAGAAGGTTGATAAGGGTGTTTCATGGGTTCGAGCCATGTCACCCTATGCCCACAAGTTCTTAGATATAAGGATGGTTGGTTCATCCTCGGAAACCCTTGAACTGTCACTTGAAGAAGGTTTCTTTTTCCATCTCGATTGTACCCTTTTTTTCAGGAGTAATGTGTCAAGTTTTTTGTACCTAGCAATTTGTTTTTTTATTCTTTTTTTAACCCTGTTCTCTTGTTCTGCAGGGTTTTTCTTGTATCGTGTGATATTCTTAATCCTGGGAGTTGTTATGCTAAGCATCGCATCCTCTTTAAGCAAGTCTTTGGTATTTTACTACAGCAGTGCCATGGCAATTGGAATCATCCTCGTAATACTCGTGGTCCTTTTTCAGGTAATGTATTTTTCCTGTCTTCATTCTTGGATTTGTGAAGGACGATTGTACCAGTTAGCCATCCCTTTTCCTTGTTTTTCTTAAAATTTGTTGACCGTTTCAATAAATTCTTGGAGTCGAAATCATGTTACTTGACTTCTAACAGATATAGTCCATACTGACTATTTTTTCCTTTATATGCATTTCTTTGTGTTATTTTCCTTTATACTCTTTGGTTCAAATCGGTATCCTGATTAAAAGTACACTCAAAATGTATTGGACTAAAAAGTGTGAAACGTTCCAATTGGATCTCTTCTACCACATGATTTTCAGTATGGTTTTCTGAGTTCTGTGAGCCTGTTCTTCACATCATTGGTATCAGGTTATTAATGAAAGAATTGAATTTTTTGACAGGGAATGAAGCTTCTGCCGACAGGTCGAAAGAGCTCGCTTGCAATTTTTATATACTCGTCTCTTGTGTGTATCAACTTTCTCATCTCACTTTCAGATTTTTATTCACCATCGAAAGAAGGTTCATTTTTATTTTATCATCATTTTTATTCAGGTTGGCTTGGGAACTTTCCTACTTCGCTACTTGCCAGGATTGTTGCATTCAATACTAATGGAGATGGGGATAAGCGAAGACATGTATTATCCTGTATGTAAGTTATAGGTATTGTGATAGTGGGCTTGCATCTCTGTTCTAGAGAAGATTCTGGTTTTATGTTTCATTTTTATACTAGTTAACATTTAGGTGTGTGCATTTTTACTAGCAAGTCTGAAGCTGTAAACTTTGATACACAAAAAGCAGTTCTTCTCTGGATGCGAGTAGTAATGGTGTAGTTTTTTTGATGAAAAAAACATCTCTAGTAATATATGCCTGCTTCAGATGAGTGCCTGTTAAGCCAATGTTGTATTAATAAATGTTATGCTTATTGTATATTTATCAGGCAGGGTTCACCTTGTCATTGCATTGAGTAGTTGAGAAAGATTCTAACATAGTTTAGTCATTTTTGCTTGCTATGATCTGGACTAGGCTATTGGAGTATGTGTTGTACAATAGTGCTTCTGTACTTTTATTATGTAATGTGGATCTTTTTCTGGTTAACATCCGGAAAGTTGATGCCATTAATTGCGGTTCTTTTTACAATTTGGTGGATGCTTTATATCGGCTGATGATTAGTGCTTAGTGAAGTATAGCCTACCAAGCAGCTAAACAAGTCTTGCTTTATGAAACTGCAGTTGGCGATTTTTCTGCTGGCTTTCATTGCTTTTGCTGGAGCATGGATGGGTTTCTGGGCTGTCCGCAGTTTTGTCTTGACAGAAGATGGATCCGTTGATATAAGCACATCTCATTTTGTTGCCTGGTCCATTCGTGTCTTGGCTGTTGTGTTAATTATTCAGGTACCTCTACATAGAAGATTTCAACTTTTCATGTATGATGAAAGATCAATCGTTTATCCATACATACACCTACGATGTGAAGGTTTCTTACAGATTTGATTATTGTCATGTTTTAGAGTTCTCTGGATCCCTTGCTGGCAGCAGAAGCTTTAATATGTGGAATAATTGTCTCGTCAATACTAAGGAGAATTATTAGATGGAGATTCCTGCGTCGAATGTACAAGTAAGTATTCCTTTTCCATTTTGGAATCCGGTCATGTTTTCGGTTACCAAGATAGATATGCTTCCAATAGGTTACAAGATAATTTCCATTAGAATTTTCTCTTTGCTCGTGTATTTGGAAGAAAAGTTTGGCCTAAGAGTAAATGATGAGGAACATGAAAGTATTGTGTTCTTGGCCATAAGGAAGAGATTCTTCTTATTTATGGTCATTGTGAAGATAGTTTTTATCGGCAAGGCATTCATCCACTTGCCCTGTTTTTGAACCATGAAGTTTTGATATTTTATATTTGATACTTTCTGCATTATCTTTCTTGATGTTTCATTATGATCCTGTGTATCCATTACAACTTTCTGATATCCATGCCTTGGATGAAAAATTCCATTGCCTGTATTTTGCAACTGCAATGACATCTGTGGAATAAATCCGCAGGAAGTTGTTTAAATTAGCGAGAAACATAAATAGAGAATCACTTGTTCCTGATCTATTACCATTTGGAGGTTCTCGTGATAAATACAAGGTTGAGAGGCCTGAAGGCTCAAAGTTCCTTTCTCCTCTGGCCAAACAATTCAACCTGGCTTCATGCAATTCTATGAAAGGTTTGCCTGTTGGCTTTAATCTGTGTCTAAACTATACAAGCTGTCCAACAGAGATGCTCTGTTACATATACCGTCTTGTCTTGTCATTCCTCCAGGTTCAAGCAGGACATCACGTCATCAACTGTCAGATTCAGATGTCTACCCATCTACCTTCCATACCACTCCTGAGAGGAGGGAATTTTCAAAAGATTCATGGGAAAAATTTACCAGAGAGGCCACGCAAAAAGCTGTTAAAGAACTTGTTTCTTCCCCTGATTTCAGCAAATGGGCAGCTGCTAATGCAGAAAGAATCACTGTGACCCCAAACTCCACCACTAGTACTTCAAGGCAGCAGCGTCGCAAGTGGTTCCTCTGGTCTTGATGCTGCAAAATTTGGATTTAAAAAAAAAAAAAAAAAAAACCCACAATGAGCTTCAAAATGTTGACATCCCAAAATACGGGAGTTGTTCCGATTCTTGTAATTGACGACGAGGTAAACATGTATGCATGGACTGTAACCAAATCTGGCGAGGGCAGAGTAGTTAGATTGTAAGAGTTATTTCACTTAAAAAACTCCATGGAGGTTTCTCCTGTTTTTGAAATAAATTTTTTGTACACTAATAGACGATAATAATGATAAATATGACATGAAAACTTTTTTGGAATAGTTTGGAAATGAATAATAAAAAAATATAATGTCTATTTTATATTTAGAAGAAACACTCTTATAAGTGTTAAATGTAAGGGGTTTTTGTGTAGTAAATTAGGTGAAAATTATGGCAGATGAGCTCTTTTAATGAGTTTTTTAGTACTATTATAAGAATATTTATAATATTAAAAGATATTATCTGATACTTAATATGTGTACTTGATATATTAGATTAATTTGTTAGTTATTCAATTTTATGTAAAATATAACTGTTTCATTATGGATATAATATTAACGTTATAATATATATATATATATATATATTTTTTTTTTTTCCCATGTTAACGTGTTTCCTTACTTGCTTGGTAGTCAGTCAGACACGTATCCTGGAGCAGTTAATAATCTAGGGATGTGTGTAGTGTAGCACTACCATCTAGATAACTCTGGCAGGTAACTTGTATGCCGTGATTGTCGACTGGTATAGAGATACGAGTCTTTTGAATGTCTGTGGCGAAGAAAATATCGTTGAGAATGGGATGACAGAAAAGTCCTCCTTCATCTATAATACATGATGCCTTCCTTTCCTTCTTTCATGGGGTTTAACCACTATTTAATAGAATTTATTTGATGTCATTTTTTATTATTAGTTTTCTTTTACAATAATATTATATGGGAGTTCGGTTCAAATCTAAATTTAAGAACCTTTTCTTCTCAAACACAAATTAACATGACAAGTTTATATAAAATTCAAGACTTAAACTGGTATAAGTTGAATAAAAATATAAAATGAAAAACCCTTGAAGTCATTTTAAATCACTTTTATTTAAATTTGTTTTTTGAAGTTATCCCTAGATGAGCTAGTTGACTCTTCTAGCTTGTGACGTAAATCTTGGCTATTGATTTTAAAAATATGATAAATAGAGCCCGTTTGTTTTTATGTTTCAAAAATTATTTTTTAAAAAAATTATTTTTTTTTGTATTTTTTAATTATTTTAATGTGTTGATATTAAAAATAATTTTTAATAAATAAATAAAATATTATTTTAATATATTTCTAAAAAAAAAACATTTTAAAAAATAGCTACTATTAAAAAAAAAAAAAAAAAAAAAAACAGCCATGCCTCACGACAAGATCACAGGGAGTTTTTAGAAATTTTACATTCTAGTACTTGAAGTTTGTCGTTTTTTATATCCTTCAAGTTAAGATTTACGTGGGTAACTACAAAACTACAGCGAAAAGCCGAAGGCACACCCTTTGGATGCCGTGATAACGTTGAAAACTTGCACGTAGACCGTAGAGAACTCGTGTGCTTGTAGTCTATGAGATGGCAAAGCAAAGATTCTCTCCTCTCCATAAAGCAAACACCGCGTTTGCCTCTCCAGAGAGGATTGTCGGCTTATAGTATATGCTGGAAAAGTTAAAATTCGTGACATGATTTCTTAAATAATTTAATTATATTGTTTTATGTCCATTTTAATGCTATAAAATCATTTAGAAGAGTAATTTAGATTTTAATACATTTGAGATTTTATTATTTTAATAAATTAATATAACTCGGTTTACTTGACTAATTTTAAAAAAAACTCAGATAATTTTTAATAAATTTAATATAAAATAATATAATATAAAATTTTAATAAAAAAAATAAATAAATTGAGTCAATATCATGAAGATAATATCATATAAAATAAATTAAAAAAAAATATATATTTTTTTAAAAAAATCTAAAAAAAAAACTAATAAAAAAACCACCCATGGTATTTTAAGGTTTTGTAATTCTTACACGGTACATAAGAATAATATTTTTTGTAAAAGAAATGATATTTTATCCAACATTATTCTTGGAATATATAAAACACGTATTGGAAAGCTAAATTAATATATATATACACATTTTATTTTATTTTTGACTCTATTTAACACACCTCTTCAAGATACCCAAGTACGTTTCTTCTTTCAGAGGGAAAGATAGAAATTTCCTCTACGCTTCTCACTTTTGCAAACCTCCTTCACAGATCTTTCTTTTATAAAACCCTTCCCTTCTCTTGGATCTTAATCTCTGTTTTCTATCAAAACCAACTTCTTTTTCATAGAAAAGAAAAAAAAATGAGTTATTACAATCAGCAGCATGCACCAGTTGGTGCTCCTCCACCACAAGGTATGTATTGTGCATGTCGTGTGGCTTTTCTTGGTTCAATTAAGGAGCCTTGGAGATGGGTTTTTTTATGATTTTTATTTTTGTAGGATATCCAAAGGATGCTTATCCACCACCTGGACACCCTGCTCAGGGGTATCCTCCACAAGGTTACCCTCCTCCTCAAGGGTATGCTCCACAGTATGGTGCTGCTCCTCCTCCTAAGAAACAAACTGGTCTCCTTGAAGGATGGTATGTATCTCTCTCTTTCTTCTCGATTAAGGAATCTGGTGACTTGTAATGGATCAGGTGTTTAGAAATGCTTGAGAGACTAGTCCAATCATTCATCTTTTCTGGTTAGTGCAAAGATGTATGTATGTATGTGTTATCTTTTGCTGATCATGATGTACCTGCAATTAAGTTTAATTAATATTGATTTATATATACTGGACAGTTTTGCTAGTCTAGATTCTTGGAACAGAAGATTACTAGTTTAATTCTTTGTTTAATCCGTTGGTTGCATGTGCAGCTTGGCAGCGCTCTGTTGCTGCTGCCTTTTGGATGCTTGCTTCTGATGAGGACTCAGGAGTGTGCTGTGATCATCTGTTCATTGATTCTTCTGGGTTTAGGTCATAACATTGTGTATCAATTATAGCTTCAATTTTCAGACTCGCTTGGAAGCTGGCTATTATATATTATGACATGTATTTGGATGATTATACGTAATTATAACGTTGTAGTTTGTGATCTTCTGTTAAAGACACTCGTTATTTGATCTATCAGAAGAAGGACTGTCTTCATGGTATATATTAATTAATTTCGATTTATCATAAGTATTCCCCTCCCTGAGCGCATAGGTGAACTTCCTGTGAGTTCTTTTCGATATGAAATTTACGATTGCCATGGTTCAAAGCTGACAAGGCTTACTATAACCCTGCAAAGATTAAAACGTTCTTTTTGAAATTGGTGGATGAACTAGAAGGTTGAGAAAACAGGAAACGGGTAGCATGAGTTTCTGTAAAACAAATCAGAAAAAAAATAAAGTCTTTTGAAGCTATGTTGTGGGCTTTTACAAGGATTAAAGATGGAAGAAGAAGATTCCAAAGATGAGGTCGCTTAGTTTATACTAGTTATATGCCTCGCTCGAAGGATCTAAAAATGTTAGGTTTTTTTGCAAAATTTTACCCAAGAGTCTTAGGTTTGGTTGCAACGTCTAATCCAAGAGTAATATTTATAATATTAACAATAACATTAAACTTGGATTAACCCTTAGCATAAAAGTGTTTGAACTACAATACCAAACCCAATAGCATTGGACGCGGGTTTAACTGCAAGGCCGTGTCATAAAAATGTGATAATTAAATAGATTAGTTAAAAAAAAAACAAAAAAAAAAAACCAACTAATGAAGAAAAAGAAAAAAAATATGAATTAATTGGGTTAACCCTTCAAACCAGGTTAACCCGTCATACCTTGAATTCGCATCGTGAAAGTTGATAATTAAAAATGAAAAAACAAATTAATGGGTTAACCCAGAATTAACCGGGCTAACTCGTTAAACCAGGTTAACCTGTCAAACCCGGAATCCGTGTCATGAAAGTTTGATAACTAAATAGAAAAAATTTAACATCAACAATTTAAATTAAATGAAAAAAATTAATTTAAAATAAAAAATAAAAAATAAATTTCAGGTTAACTCGTCAAACCAAGTTAACTTGGGTAACTGAACATGAAAAAAATTAAATAGAACTTGTCATGTTAGAATTTTTTTTTTTAAATAAAAAATTTATGAAAAGTGTTTAACTGGGTTCTCCCGTGAAACTATATATATATATAAAGTAATAATTAAATATGTTTTAAACATAAACGAAAAAAAATTATTAAAAAGAAAAAAAAAGCAATAAACTTGTCAAACCAAGTTAACCCGTTTAGTTTAGAAAAATCAAAAAAAATTAAACTTACAAACTTGCGAGTTATAACTTCTAAGTAAGTGGAATGCCATTTGTGACTTCAACAAATATTAAACTAAACCGACACAAAAAAATTTAAAAATAATAAAAAAAAAGGAGAGGAGAAAGAAGAAAAAAAAAATAAGAAAAGCAAAAACAAAAAAAAAAACTCTGGAGATATATCGCAACTTCAATGACGACACTGTTATTATTATTAAAAAATTATCAAACAAGATGAAACAAATTTTAAAAAAAATAATAACTACAGTGATTTACCCAAACCATCCAAATATATTGGGATTCTAAAGAGATAAGTCATCTTTCTTCTCGAGTACAATAGAGCAATGAGCCACATGATGTTCCTAGGGTCGAAAGGATGTGATCTAAACTAATGCCTTATATGTCTACAAAAGCATTAGTTTATACATAATCCATTAAAACTTTGAGATTGTATGCCTCGAGAATCTTATCTCTTATTCTATGTCATGTATAAAGTGATCAAGGGTCTAAATCCAAAGCCATTAGTTGTTACTCAAGTCTCTTAATGTGATCAACATAGATTTTACTCCTTGCAAGACATGTTAGGCCTCATCATTTCATATCTATCATTTCAGGGATGGTGTGTGCTTTTTTTCACATTTGTGCTTAATTACTTGTGGTGATTTTGTTGTGTTCTTTTATACCCAACCATGATTTATTGTTCTTTCACTTATCTAGTTGATTACATAACTAGATTCAATGATGAATTAAAAAAGTTAAACCGCTACAATAGTAGGTTTTAGAGAGAAAAAAAGAGATTATTTTTTTATATGAATCTTCTAGTTTAAATACCAATTTAGGATTAATAAAAATTTTACATAAATTGAAGTTTTAACTATTTATTATTATTATTATTATTACATGAGGGGGATTAACCCTTTTATTTTCTTATTTCTCTTGCAATTGCATAATTTATCGTGAAAAAAGGATAAATGTAATTCACTAAGTAATTAAGAACATTTGCAAACAAAAATAATAAATAATAAATTAACTATAATTTAAAATGTGTGATGAAAACACTGTTTACCATACCACTGTTTATTTAGAAATAAATTACTATGGATTGCTTTAATGGTTTTTTTCCTTTTATTTTTCGATTATATTTTTATAGCCCTGAATTCATGACCAAGTAAATCGAATTTATTGGTTCAAAAGGAAAAAGATAGAGAAAACGAGTGAATGTTTAAAAGGACATGCTTAGATGCCATGAGAATCTTATCATATAATTGAGCATAATTCCTTGGACTCCCAACTATAGAATAATCCCACTCTTACACGTCTATCTCCATCGTCATCCTATCCTCCCAATTGCATGTGTTGTTTCGTGACATGAAAGCTCTAGCTTGTAGAAGCATATTTCAGTGATCAATGGATTTATTCTCCCTTTATTATTTTAGGAGTCACGAGACTAAGTTTTCTCTGTAAATACACTATCACCAAGATGGGGAATGTGACTACAAAAACTAAAAAAAACTTAGTTTTAATACACAAAAACCAGTATCAATGTACTCTAACAGTGAAAAAGACATGGAAGGGCCCAGAGTTGTGCTTGAACTTCACATTTGCGTCTTGTAGTCTCACAGCCCTTTTGATTTGTGGGAAAAAATCCAAACCATATGGAGATAGAATCAGTGGTGCCCGCTGTTTTAAATGGTCCATGTTCATCTTGTCCGATGAACGTTCCCCAGAATACGGCAAGATGCAAGCCAATTTACATGTATCTCTACATTCATGTTGCAGGTCCTCTGTTTCATGCCTCGTCCGATGAAAGAGACCTTTTCACTTTTTTCTCTTGATAATTCAACCTGTAAAAATATAATGTGTTTTAGAAGGACGAAAACTTTTCTCAGATTATTATATTTCTATGTTTTTGTCCTCATATGTGCAACTAGAAAGTGTTCCTGTCTTTCTTATCTGTTTTTATTTTTTATCGTGAGATATTAATCAAGGCAACCTCTTTCTGTTTATTTTTTTGAATTTTTTGAAAGGTAAATTGAGATGATAATTAAGAACTTTCAGATCAGAAACAAATAAGAACTGAAAGACATGTGTTGGCTTCGAAAAAGAGGAGTCAAGTTTGAAAGACAAGTGTGGATCTGCTTCAGATTCCCCATCTCACCTGTTAATTAAGTCTTGTCCAATTCTCGTCTTTTCTCCGCCTCTCCTTTTGAACACAGCGCCTTTTAGCCGCGTCTCCTCTCGATCGATCTCTCTTCTCTCCACATGACCTTCAACCAATAAAGGGCAGCCATAGCCACCTTCAAATCAAGCTTGCGGCCATGGCTTTTTGTACAAAATCATGGGGAACAGAGACTAGCTCCTCATGTCACTATGCATCAAGCCTCTCCAGTCATTATCAAGGAAACATGTTGTCCCATGGCTTGAAGTTAAAGAGAAACGTCTTTGGAGTTGCGAAAGGCTGCCGCTGCAAATGCATCAGTGGCGATGAAGCGCTTCGCTATAACATCTCAGAATCCGAGAAGAAATTTGTTGAGATTCTCAGGGAAGCTCAGCCGTATATTTATTTGCACAGAGGCAGTACATTTGTTGTGATATTATCCGGGGAAGTGATCGATGGTCCTTTCCTGGACACCATCCTCAAGGTATCCCTTTAAACACCCCAGCTACTGTTCAATCTTTTCATAGCTAGTAATCTGCACCAGCCTACTTTCTAGCTAAAATCAACAGCTTTTGACTAGGTTATGAAGATGTTGGATATTTATTAGCGTTTGTGATTGCTGGTGTCATAGTTTTTTGCAAATAAAATTTTAAAAAATTATAGCTTTTTTTAATTAAAATTTCAAGAAAATTCTTTTAATGGATATATACAAAACTATAATACATATTAATTAATCAAATATTTTTAAATTTATAATTAAAGAAAGACCACACCACACTATATTTTTAAAGAAGTATAATTATAGTTGTTTTTTAAAATATTTTTTATATTAAAATAATATTTTTAAAAAATAACACATTAAAAAATTTTATTTTTAAACTAGAGCAAATATCATTTCACCATGGATGTTATTAACCTGATCAGTATTAGATTATTTGAGTGGTTTTTTCTTTTTAATTGTTGGAATGATTATTTTAAAATTTTTTTTTATTTAAAAATATATTAAAATAATTTAAAAATATTAAAAAATAAAATTTTTTAAATTTCTACCCAACAGCATTTGTGCTGGGCTTCCTATTAGTAGTCGTGCACCACCCCGCACGTGGCTAGCGTTGAAGAGAAGAAGTTTGGGTCAACCAAAGGAAGCGGCGGCCGGGGGCAGTGGCATCTAATAAGAGTAAATTATAGATTAGTCCCTCTAGGTTTATAAAATAATTAAATAATCCCTCTACTCTTAAACATAAATAATTAGTCTCTATATTCTTAAATCTGTATGTAACCTAATCCTTTTTTTTCTTAAGGATTTCTTTAGAATAAATTAATATTAAATTAAAATGGTTAACACTGGTAAAGTTATTTAAGAGAAGGGACTATATAATTTGTTTTTCAAAACTAGAGGGATAATTTACTAAACATAATAATTAAAATAATTTTCCTCGTCCCCTTATTAACCCACCATTTTTAAGCTTCCATCTTCAAACATTAACGAAGGAAAATTAAAAATGTTCAGTCCATATTCAAGTCATTGCATTTCTCTACAAAACCAACACTTACAATTGTTATCTACAAAGCTTCTCCATGGCTTCGACAAAAATTTTCAGTTTCTTCGACCCCAGAAGAAAACTCGGCAGTTTTCTTCTTTTATGAATTATAATTATAACGGGGGAGGCAGGACGAACTCAACGAGTCGGCGAAAGGTGTTTGGAGAGACAGAGAGTGGAAGTATTGAAGAGGGTTATAATTCTGTAGAAGACAAGCAATTCGTCAAGTGGTTTCGTGAGGCATGGCCTTACTTGTGGGCTCATAGGGGTAGTACTTTTGTTGTTATTATTTCTGGTGAAACTGTTTCTAGTCCTTTCTTGGATTCCATTTTGAAGGCAAGTACTTTAAATATGTTTATGGAGTGTCTTGTTTTTTTCAAGTGTTTGTCAAGGAAAATGATGATTTAAGGCGGCTTTTATTTAATTAATGATCGGAAAATATCATGATTGCAGGATATAGCATTTTTACATCACCTGGGGATTAAGTTTGTGTTAGTCCCAGGAACTCATGTCCAAATTAACAACCTTTTGGCTGAGAGAGGTAACTCTTTTCATGTTTTTCACAGTTTGTGCTTCTTCATTCCTTGTAATTTTGATTAGGTTGCAGTTAGCTAACGGGATGCTTTTCTTTGAAAAATAAAATAAAACTGTAGGGCATGAGCCTAAGCACGTTGGTCAATACAGAATTACTGATTCTGAAGCTTTGGCGGCCTCAATGGAGGCTGCAGGGAAGATTCGTATGATGATAGAGGCCAAACTTTCTCCTGGACCTTCCATATGCAATATTCGTCGACATGGTGACAGTAGTCGTTGGCATGATGTGGGTGTCAGTGTTGCTAGTGGTAATTTTCTTGCAGCCAAGGTACTGTTTGAGTTATCTATAGAAGATGGTCAGTACCTTAAAATATTTGTGTACTCAAAATTGGTGTGATTGTCGGTTATGTTAATGTTTCCTTGCAGAGAAGAGGAGTTGTTGACGGGGTTGATTTTGGAGCAACCGGTGAAGTAAAGAAAGTAGATGTTACTCGTATGCGCGAAAGGCTTGATGGTGGTTGTATAGTTGTGTTAAGTAACTTGGGTTATTCCAGCTCTGGAGAAGTCTTAAATTGCAAGTATGCTGAAAATCTGTCTCTTTCTTATCTTGTGAATGGTTGAGTGACTGAATGGAAATAAGCACCAAATTATATGTACACTATGGCTCCTTTTCTTTACTGAAACCCAGCTCCTCTTCAGCCTACCGTTACAAGAAATAAAATGTTAGTATTATAATGGTTTTAGTTGGATGTGCAGATATATAGCTATTAAACATATAAAAAGGGATTTCTTTTGCTTCCTTTCTGCTACTACTATTGTCTTTGCTGGAAGTCTGATATGATGTTTTATGGTCATATAAATCCAGCACATACGAAGTTGCTACAGCTTGTGCCTTGGCTATTGGGGCAGACAAGCTTATTTGCATCATAGATGGTCCAATTTTGGATGAGAGTGGACATCTTATTCGTTTCTTGACTCTGGAAGAAGCAGACATGTTGATTCGTAAGCGGGCTAAGCAAAGTGAGATAGCTGCTCATTATGTCAAAGCTGTTGGTGATGAAGATCTCACTTTTCTTGAACACAATGATTCTATTGGAATTCTTGCATCATCACTGAATGGAAAGGCTCTCAGTGGAAGGCACAGCGCAACCTTTCACAATGGTGTTGGGTTTGACAATGGAAATGGACTATGGTCTGGGGAACAAGGTTTTGCTATTGGAGGTGAAGAGCGACAAAGTCGATTAAATGGTTATCTTTCAGAATTGGCTGCTGCAGCTTTTGTTTGCAAAGTAAGTTCATGATTTTTTTTTCTATTTTTTTTATAAATCATGATGCCCGTCCACAATTCATTTTTTTTTCCACTACATTTGAATTCTTTATTTAATGAGAAATTTAAATTGATCCAAAATGCTAGCTCTCTGCAAGTCTATTTTATGGGACAGTCTTCTCTCCCTGCGACCTCCCTTTTCTCTCTAAATTGCCTTTGAGCTGATTTATGGATAGACATGTAGATGTTGCCCACAGTTTGGTTAGGGTAGCATACTGTTGTCTTAGAAAAGGGTGGATCTCTTGTGATCCTTTTGTGTGGCGTGTATAAATGGACTGAATAAAAACAATACATGTATGTAAAAAACCCACCCAAATATCAACATCTAAAAATAACTCACAAAAAGATATTACACCATCTGTTTTCATCTGTATCATCTGTTATATAAAATTCTTGAAAAATTTCTCCATTTCATGAAAAAGCATTTAGTGTTTTCCTTTCTTTTTCTCAGTTGGCACGGGAATCTTAAACTTCATTTTGCTTTAATCAGATCCTATAGAGACAATTGGGAATCCCTTTCAAGTTTAGTGTCCCTTTACATCTGTGATCTCAATATGCATCAAGCACTGCTATACTTGGCTATATAATGAAGAGACTATCAAATTGTTGTTTGGCCTGGTTACATGAATGTTAAATTACATCACACATGTAATTCGAAATGCAACTTTTCTGTCAAAATGCACACAATGTAGTTCGGCCATTATGGTGTCATTAGTTTGATATTGGTGTTGCAAATGCTATGCAATTTCAAGAATTCTGGTTACCTTGGTTATGAGCAGGTGCCATAACTTGCATGCTTATAACATGTTATCATATTATAAGACGTGGGAATAATTTAAATATTCTAGTATACTTGAGATTTTTATCAATACCATCATTATCCTTAAATACCTCAGTATGATGTCTGAAATTTCTTTAATTAATGCTTCTCACATCCCAAAAAATGGCTCACATAGTAGTAGTTGTTGGTTACTTCACACTTCAATTGCTCATATTGAAAACTATACCCTGCCAGTTATGATTTATACTTGATTTGCAGGGTGGTGTTCAAAGAGTACATCTTTTAGATGGCACAATTAGTGGAGTTCTGCTGCTAGAACTGTTTAAAAGAGATGGAATGGGGACAATGGTGGCTAGGTATGTGTTGTTTGCAATACTTTCTGATGAATTTTATCTTCTACAGTTACATTCAATGCCTAGTGCTGATTTGTTTATTGGTCACACTATTTTACACCAAGCATGCCCATAACTGATAAATGTATTCTTGATGCACTCAATTTTTTAAAAATCCGAGGTTTCATTTTTACCCTCCTTATTGAAGCTTTTGATGTTGCATCTTAGTAATTAAGAGCTGTTACTAGTATGCCCTATTCCCAAAAATGTTACTTTGCTTCCATTGGTTGTGTCTTTTAGTGCCAACTGCCAAGGTTCATGGGCTCTGTGATTGAGTCTTAAGACTATTTATTTTGTTGAAATTGAATAACTAATCATAAAGACACCATTGAATTTAAAATTTTTAAAATAACCCTTGATTTTATCCTCCCAGCCTCAGTTTTGGAATAAAATCAACTGGAGGTGTTGAGTCCCAAGAAAAACAGAACAGAAAAAGGAAGAAAATAAATTGAGAGCAAAGTCTATATTTGAAGTTTGGGTACCATTTTTGAAAATTGCTGAAGCTCAAGAAGACTTTCACATTTTAGCACATTTTGTATGTCGATAAAACTGGAATAGCCACTAAAGGCATCTAATTGGGATAAGAGAGAATCTCCAACTATGATTAGCTATATTGAGTATTCTATTGCCTTTAGTTGTACATTTCAAGGTTTATATTCACCCTTGGGCCTGAAACCCTTGTGACTTCCATCATCCTCATTTACTTGTCCTGTATCAATCTGATTTCTTTTTTCTCAATTAAGATGATGAACTGCTGCTTATCCAATCACCAAAGTGCTGATAAATTGTGTTATTGTCTGTCTGATCCTGGAATAATAACTTAATTTATTATATACATCGTGTATCTAATATAGTAGTGTGTTTATTAACAAAATTATTACTAAAGCTGATGAACACAAATGGATTGATTATAGACTTTTATTATATGAGACAAGGTCAATCTGAGACTGTCAGTTTGTCATTCAGAACGAGCAATACATTCATTATCTAGCACAGTTGCACAAAATAATTCTCACACGTCAGGATTCATATCTGGTTTTAGGTTAAGGTTTGGTTGCACATTGGTTCATATAAGCTAATAGATATCAAGTCTCAAACATTGGAATGAATGTTCTTTGGAAATTCTTATTTCAGCATCAAGGAATTTGAAACCAAACTCATGTAGCTGAAATTGTTATGATGACATGCTAATTTATTCTCTAATGCTTATTTGAACATTTCTGTCACCCCATCCATCGACTTGTGCTGTAATGTTTTTCTTCTTTGCTCTTAGTGATCTTTATGAAGGAACTAGGATGGCTAGAGTGACAGATCTTGCAGGAATCAGACAAATTATACAACCTTTAGAAGAATCTGGCACACTGGTTCGGAGGACTGATGAAGAGGTTAGCTCTTGCTCTGTTAGATTTTCGTCCATAACTCTGTCCATGATGGTGCGCTTATTAATGCACAATAGAAAGAAAAGTGGGCTGATCCTGCTGTTTGGTGTTATTATGTTGAACTTCGAATAAAACCTGAGTGTTTTCTGTTTTGTGTTTATAGCTGCTTAAGGCATTGTATGCCTATGTTGTTGTGGAAAGAGAAGGTCAAATCATTGCTTGTGCTGCTCTTTTTCCTTTCTTTGAGGAAAAGTGTGGAGAGGTTGCTGCCATTGCAGTTTCTCCTGAATGCCGGGGACAAGGGCAGGGGGATAAATTACTTGGTATGTTATTGCTTCTGCTCAAGGTTTTCAAAATCACGATATAAATTACTTGGCATGTTATTGCTTCTGCTCAAGGTTTTCAAAATCACAATCCTACATGAGATACATGATGGGATCATAGAATAGTATGATCCTACATAAAATGGATTCAATCATCTAAATTTACTTAGATATGAATAGTATCTTACAAATATATCAAAACATATCAAGAAGATACATAGATTTAAAAAACTCACAAATCTAGCATAATGTGTGTTTATGCAAGAGTTGAATAAGGTCTTTTCCAATTATATATGTGACTCTTTTTTTCAATAATTAGTTTTAGCCTTTGATAAAAAAACAAATTAATTGCACAAGTATTATTCTGACACAAAGCTTTTAATTTCAAATATATCCAATTAGCAAAATTGGATGCTCAATTTTTTTTAATACAAGCATTATTCTCAAACAAAGCTTTTAACATCAAAACAGGTGTTCAAATTATTTTATAATATAAATTGGTTACCATAAAATATATCCTAATTACCATTGGAAGGCCTAAGTTATGCTTTTGTTGAGATTTAACTTTTCATGATTGGGAGACTTGATTTAATTTTCAACATCATGTTGGTTTTTCTGGAAGCGGAGAGTTACATAGTCATTTGTTTCTTCATTTCTCAGTTGTGCGTGATAATTAGAGCAAGCTTATTTTCTATGGGAAGTGAGTTTTTGGTGATCCTAGGTAGGATATTGGATTTGTTGCTGATATGCTTTGTTGGTTTTGGGAGGAAAGATTGCAGTTTATGATTTTGTTCCGTCTCCGCAGTCATTTAATGTTTTAATGGACTGGAGTTTTGAAGTTCTTAAGAACCGCTTGTCTGTCAAGACAGTTATTATGTGGCAGGATAGTGTTCCTAGCATACTTGTGGTGTACCGCTTTGAGGTTTTTTGTGGAGTACTTCCTAAACTGACACCCAACAAGACTGGAATGTTCTTATATTTTGAGTTCTGGCTGTTGTATTTCTTTTTTAATTTTGAAATTGTCCTGCTCCAGTTTTTTCATATATGTTTTTCTCATCATGCGTTCTTATTTTTAATCTAAAAGAAAAACTGTGGGGAGACGTGATTAACATTTCCCTTCTATTTTTACCAAGCCATATGGCCTTTGGTACTAGTGGTAAATCATTCATTGTGGTCAAATATTTGCAGATTTCATTGAGAGGAGGGCCTCTTCCCTTGGTTTGGAAACACTTTTCCTGCTTACAACCCGTACTGCAGATTGGTAATTTTTTACATTCCACCCTCTAATGTGTTGCATGAGTACTAGTTGGTATTAACAAAAAGGGAAAAAAAATTACTTGAAGCTTGGAGTAGCACTTTGTGTTAACATTTTGAGACAAGTCTCGATGTATTCTAGTTCAGATTCTTGTAGTGGAGCTAGTTGTTGAGGCCTTGTTGGCTGTTGCCTAGTTAAAGGTCACACAATTTCATAGCTAAGAAGCCTAAGATAACTGTCACTTTGCATAATTGTTGGTTTTAATCTATTTTTTCTCTTAAAAAAGATATTTTTGTTTATGAACACCAGCTATGGATTATAACGACTAGTGTTTTGAGGGAAATGGAAAAAGGCAAAATGGTTTATGTCTAAGGTTGTCCAAATTTAAGATGCAGTAGTTACTATTCAATCCACTTGAGGGTTTGGCTAGAGTCTCATTTTCATAGAAATTAGTTCTTGGCATTTGCTTTACAGGTTCAACAGACGCGGCTTCTCCGAGTGTTCCATTGAATTGATACCAGAGGAAAGAAGGAAGAAGATCAATCTATCTCGTAATTCTAAGTATTACACAAAGAAGTTGCTACCTGATACTAGTGGAATTAGTGTTAATAGAGCATTCAGTTAAGGTTTTACTGCAGCATGGCAGGGTACGGCCGACCCGGTAAAGCCACTTCCGAATTTATCTGTTCTTATATCTTTATTTTTTTGCCCTTAATTCGCTGTAGTTCTGAGCATGGTATGTAACAGTTTAAGGCACATGGAAAACCTTAAATTGTATATCAGAATCTCACGAGTCTTGTACTTCCATATATCTATGCAAAGTTCGTTTTTGTCCATCAGAAACTCCAAATGACCATCTTGACATGCACCTAAAGGCAAGTTAGATATTTTTGTAACATGTTTTTCCAAGAAATGGAACGAATTTTTGATATTGCAACAAGAAGTGCGACATCCATTTTTGATATTGGAGGGGGAGGGCAGTTTATAATCTCATCCCCAAACACAACTAGAACAAATCATTTTCTCTAGTTTCATACTGAAGATGCATGCATGTTATCATAAACTATCAAAAGATCCAAGGAATGTAAACTATTATTAAGGCTGTGATTGTTTTTTAAAAACTGGTTACAAGAAATTATTTTCTAAATTTTTTTGTATTTATTTACCATTGAGAAAGTTGGTTAATGGAAAATATTTTTCAATCAACGGAAAATACTTTTCAGTTAAAGAAAAATTTAGTTTATTTCTATAAGTGTTTTTTTTTTTTTTTTTTTTATGGGGAAAATATTTTCCGGAAATCATATTATTTGCTGATTATATCAAATTAGATCCTCAAACTTTTGATTGTTATATATATTTTATTTTGAATATTCACCTTTTAAATTCATCCTTTATTCACCTTTTAAATTAATCCTTTAGAATTTAATTTTTATATTAATTTTGATTTTGATTTTTATAATTATTATTTGCTTTTTTCTTATTATTTTTTAATTGAAATTTTATATCTATCAAATTTGATCATCATTCTTTTAATTGTTACTTATTTTATTTGAAATAATTTATAAAATGTTAATTATTATTATTTTAATTATTTTAATTTTTTAGATTTGATCTCTATTATTTTAATTATTATTTATTTTATTTGAAATAATTTATGAAATTATATTTTTTTTCAATTTCATTCCCATTCAACTTTTTAATTTATAAAATTTATTTTTCATTATTTTAATAAATTATTTAAAAATAAAATATTAATAAATTATTTTTCAACTTATTTTTCATAATATAACCGAACAATGAAAATGTTTTTCTATTTATTTTTCATTACACTGTCAAACATTAGAAAATAATTTATTTTCTCAAAATTTATTTTTTTAAAAAAATTATTTTTCAATACACAAACAGGGTCATTGTAATTGTCATTGACAAAGAAACCGGAAAAAAGAAAGAGGGATGTGAAGCAGCACCCTCGACTCATACCGTTTATTACAAGATAAGTGTTCAGCAGGGATATATGATTTTCTCAGCATAGCTCACTGCCATCGTCAGAAAATGTTCATCCAATTGAACTGTAAACCATTTGAACAACTTCAGGCTTATAAACCAGGAAACAAGACATGAAAAATAAATTTATTTGTCATCAGTCTTGGGATGCCCCTTGAATTTGAAGTTGTCTGCATATGCCTTAACCTGAAAGGAGAAGAAAAGTTTGGAGTGACCAGAATGAAGAATGTGTGGTTCACATCAAATGAAAGGCTTGCAGATGACACTTGACACAAAGTTAAACATCAGCTAATGGTCAAAAGATCCTTTTAGTGCATGGAATTCCTATTTTCCAGATCACAAAACTGAGGGTAAGACTTGTTCCCATCACCTTGGTTGATACACATCTAGCAATTCTTGTTCCCATCACCTTGGTTGATACACATCTAGCAATAACTTGAACTTCCTATGAAACTGAATGCTACATAACTAACTGAATGTTACTGCCAAATCCACACAAGCCACCACCACACAACCCTACTGCTAAACACCTAACAAATAATAAACATTCCCCAGTTATGCACAGACAGAAGTGGTGAGAGCTTTGGCATCCTACAATAGTTTCTTAAGCCAGAGAGGGGCCTAGGATGGTTGAAACCAGTATGCAATTAGCAGTTCCACTAAGATTATTGCATGGTTCAGGAAGGAGAATGCAAACCTAAGGCCACAGCAGATTGGAAACCACACAACCTTGAGATGATGTCTTATTCATGATCCTAGCCAAGACTATTGTCTTAACCTCAAAGTAATATCTACCCAGGTGGAACAACCTAGCTCAACAATACAGGCAACTTGATAGAAATGCCACCAAAAAAATGAATTAAGGACAAGTTCAAACCTTCAATAGCGGTGTGTGGCGCTTTTTAACCTGAAAAACAAGTTTAAGAAAGCACATAAGATACTAATGTTAGTTTGCAAAAGAGAGAGAGCTCATCAGATTATTATCACCAGATTCTTCATCTAAGTATTGCAAGAGTTCAAAACCATACACAAATACCAATGCTGTCACCATACTGCAAACTTGATAAAGTTTCAATGTTAAAATGGGAAACAAAAATACATTAATAGCCAGAAACCAAAAAGAACATAACTTTTAAGTGTTTAGGAGATGTATAGCATATTCCCTCCCATCCCAAGGAATGTTATATAAGAGAAAATCTCAATAACATGATGAAAATGGAACAATTAGAACTCATCTTTGTCCTCCATCCATCTAGCGTATCCTAAATACCCATAACATTTGTTCATGTAGCATTTGAAAACATAAAATTGACACATTTAAGAAGATGCTTTCCAGTCTTATTGTTGGTTGGTTCATTTCAAGCTTTGTTGCTACTTTTTAGCAGGGATATAAGAGGATAAACACACACCACATACTCCCAACCATGACGCTCAGCAAATGCCTTTGCAGCTTCTTCACTGTCAAAACCGAGTGCAGAATCACCCACATGGGCATATGGATCCCCTGTAGATGTCCACCCCATCAATGGATTCTCCCACCTACAGAAAAAGTAGTCAGATATAAATAAATTTTGATCATGTATTTTAACCTCCAATCACCATTCATAAATTATTTGGGACCAGGAAATCTATGATCCCTCACTTCATTGAAAACTACACAAGATGAGAACATTTCAGGGGAATCTGATGAATTTTCAAGATATGTCAGCATATGAAAAATACTCTCTAATTCATGAAGTTTGCCGACAGTAAGGGAACCTCTTTCAAAATACTGAACATGTCAATTAGATTGCAATCTGCAAACAGATACACTCAGCCACAAAACTCCATGTCAAAAAAGCACATGCTCTTGTGAAAAATTGTAGACAAACAAAAAATGAAAAAAAAAAAAATTCTCAGAAAGGGAAAACAGCAGATAGGAGCACATACTTTAGTGTTGACATAAAATTGATTTTCCACCTTCCAACTTTTCCAGATCCTTGTTGGGTTGCAGTTCTAGCAGGTGAGTAAATGACAACCTACCATGCATGACAAAGGCTAAAAATCAAGTAGTAATAAGAGAAAAGTAAAAATGAAAGGAAAAAAAAGAGCATATAACACAGCTAAATACAGTGACCTTGCAGTGATAGCTTTAATTAAGTTCCTGCTGATACATGCAAATCAAGTTACCAACTGGTTAATCACATATCCAATTTCATATTACAAATGAGAAATTATTAGGTATAATAGGTGTTGTAACCCCCCATCTCACATAAACATGCGACCCGCCATGAAAAATTATTCATGAGGCCCACCTTCATATGAGAGAAAGGAGTCCAACTCCCAGTATACTGAAATTATTAGGTGTACCAAGATTTGTACTCCACCATCTCACATAAACATCCAATCCACCATGAAAATTATTCACCTTTATTTGAGAGAAAGGAGTAAAATTCCCGGTATACCGAGCAATTCCTCGTTACATACATTCAGTTAGCAAATCCCCCCCTCCATTACTGATAAAATCCATGGATTGCAGCAGATATGTTTCTTGAAATTACAATCGCCCCACAGATTCATTCCCAGGTTTCTTAATATATTGTAAAAACGAAAAACGTAGAAAACCCTAAAGCATCAAACAAATTCAGCCACACCGAACCCAACCCAAAAGGCATAAAATCCAACAGGAAAAAAAAATTACAGATTGTAAGAGAAAGAGGGCCGTACTCTCCTGCGAAGGTGGTCTTGGGGGATGCCAGAGACCATGCCGATCTCCCCAGCTTTGTACTCTACCAATGCATCGGAAGAAGCGGAGAACGGCCTCCTCCATAATGGGCCTATGCTGCTTGCTCGAAGGGCGCAGCCATTTTTCCAGATTTTTGGCAGAGAACTCGACATCTTCAATCGAATCAGAGAGTTGTGTTGCCTTTTCCAGGTTCGATGGTGAAAACGTTGTTAAACGAGTGAAACTATGGACTTTTGTTTTTCTAAGATTGCAAACTAGTCCTTGTAGTTCAAGATGATTGACAAAACGCCTCCCGTCATCTTAAGCCTTGTGTAATTTTTATTTCAGGAGAATTAGCTCTAGTATGTTTTTATATGTTTAATTGTTATCAATTTATCTTTATATTTTAAATAATTATTCAATCTATAATTTTGATAGATTCCATTTAAAGGAATGAAAATACCAAAAACTTCTCAAGCAATATTTATTAAAAAAATTTATATATTTTTTATTTATATTTAATTAGGTCATGTTTGTGTTTTCTCAAGGGTACTTTCATCAACTTAAATATAAATATTTGAAAAATAATATATTGGAGATTTATTCCATTTTTAGGGGAGAATTAAAAGTAACTAGATTTATAAAAATAAATTGAAGATCAGACATAAAATATATTAAAAAAAAGGTTACCTAATTCTCTAAATTCAAGATATTTTAGCATAAAACAAAAAATAAATGCCTCGGGGCTTACCAAATTAACTAAGGTTGATGCATTTTTAGTTGGCTTTTACAAAATCTTTCTTAGAAAAAAAAAGGGTATTGATTTTCCTCTATTTTCTTATATTTTATAAGAAATTTAATAAATTTTCTTAGTAATATCCCAAGATTTAAACCTAAAAAGATGAAGAAAAATAGGTTAATGAGCTTTAAAAAACTCTAAAAGGGGGTACGCAAATCTAATCATCAATCTTTACTTAATTTACAAATTAGTTAAAGAAATCATATGTGATTGATTAATGAAAGGTTAAAATCTATCATACTCGGTTGGTTTGTTCCAGAGATAAGGGACAGATTTGACCAAACATCCAAATAATATGGACGACTTTCTTACCCTATTTATAGGGACAAAAATAAACTATAGATTTATATATAAATATATATTCCACTCTCATCTTCAGCTTCTTCTTCAGGGAGTGAAAACAGAATCCATAAATAAGATAAAAGAGTTGAAAAGATCGAAATGGTACCCTCCTGAATTTCTCACTTTCACTCGCACATTCTCTGCCCCTCCTGCTCTTCCCTGCTTCCTTTAATCATCAGGTAAAAAAAACATATTTATTTATTTATTCTTAAATATCATTAAAAAATAATATGAAAGTAAAGTAAAGATCAGATTCTCGGTCTCATTGAGTTTATTTATGCTTGAAAGGAAAAGGGGTGGGTGAGAATTATTATTATTACTATATCATCTGTTGATGGGATGGGTGCTCCTAAGCAGAAGTGGACTGCCGAAGAAGAGGCAGCCCTTAAAGCTGGAGTGCTTAAGCATGGCACTGGCAAATGGCGTACAATCCTTATGGATCCTGAATTTAGTGCCATCTTGCGTTTGCGTTCCAATGTTGATCTCAAGGTATGGATATTTCTATGTACACTCCCTTGTTTTCTATATAAAAACCTCATGCCCTCGTGTTCTTTGATGATGAATAGCTTTTAACTCTCTCTGGGCAGGATAAATGGAGAAATATAAATGTGACTGCAATATGGGGGTCAAGGAAAAAGGCGAAGATCGCACTTAAAAGGAGACCACTGACTCCTAAGCGCGAGGAGAATGCAAAGGCTCTCAGCACTGTTGTTCAGACCAATGAAGAAGTTGTTGATGCTAAGCCTCTCGCATTTGCTAGTGGGACACCAGGGAATGGTGGTCCAAAAGACCTGCTTGCAAGGTTATATACTTCTGATTTTTCTGAGCTTGGATGTATCTTTTGATAATGGTATGCAAATGAAGTTGGAAAATGGAAAAATGACAAATTAACCTGCTTTTCTGCTATCAAGATGTTATGGATTAGCTGTCTGGTTAATATTGTTATACAAAAACAGAAAAATTCATAATATTCAAGTACATCAATGTTCATGAACCTAGATGATGAGGTCTTGACTTAGTGATGTTATGGTGCTATGAAGAAATTTGATATAATTGAACTATCTCACACCATTATTTTTGTTCTCAAAAAGAAATTTGAAAAAACAGTTTCCATATTATAATTTTAAGTTGTGTATCCTTCCCACAAGCCTGACAACATCATAATGGCAGATCTTAACTAGGAAAAAAAAAAATCCAGTTATCACGCATACAAGCTTGATTGTATTGCCTTGGGGCTCTATTAGAAAGACTGGTGAGTTAATTAGCCAGCTCAGCCTGTGAAGGCAAGAAGGGTTGGTTTAGGTGGCTGAAAATCCATAATCCGTTTTTTATTAGTAAAAGAACAACCATTATGGGGCCCAATATTCAACCAAAATATGTTCTTAGATGGGGGTTAATGTCATATTAGAAGTCAAGTAAAATAGTTTGAATGAGAATATGTTTCCCTGCTGTATTCACGTTTATTGTTTTGAGATCTTCAAGTTCAATTCTTCTCTTTTTCTCACCATGGCACTGTAATGTGTGTGCTGACCCTGAGGAACAGCAACCTTCCCTATGAGTCTCTTTGAACATGGTATATCATGGCGTTATTTGAGTTTCTTATGCTCACTGATTTGTTGCATATGTGTCCTTCTCGATGCCATTTCCAATTTCTATGCATTTTGGCCTATGTTACTTTCTGTAGATCTTTAGACATTCTGCTTTGGTATATGAACCAGTTTGGCTTGAAAAAAAATTATCTCCTGCTTGTTGTGTGTCACCTTTTCATTTCCATTTGTTTTCTCCCTCCAAACAATTTAATTCCTCCCTGGGTTGCTAAAAACTTGTCCTTGTGCCATTAAGTTGATGATTGTGTTCTACAGATTCCGCACTTTGAATTTTCAAAGTGTTTCAATTTCTATTATGGGAAAATTTCATATGTACAAATAAATCTAATCCAAGAGTGTAAATGGCGAAATGGTATGTTTTGATAACATTGCAAATGGAATTCTAATGATGATTAATGGCAGTATATTACAACTCAAAACCCTATAGTTATGATCTATGAATGCTTTGAGAATTCAGAACACGAGGCTATATTTGCATGCAGTTGCTTATAAAGATTTAGTTTCTCAAGGCCACAAAATCTCTGTACCGGGAACCAACCTGTCCTGTTTTTTTGTGCAATTATTAACTAACTTTGTTGTGACCTACTTTTGTGGCTGTAGGTTGGATAATCTAATATTAGAGGCTATTACCACTTTGAAGGAGCCAACGGGTTCTGACAAGGCTTCAATTGCTTTGTACATACAGGTACATAGCCTCACATGTCTCTCATTTATAATGTGGGGCATATGTTGAGTTTCAGAAATAAAAAAAGTCGAACTGCTGGACATTGTTGATGTTCGTCTCTCCAGATTTCTGGTTTTTTTTTTTTTTAACATTTTTTTTTATATGAATCCAACTATCAATAACTATGTCAATCTAAGCATGTCCAATAGTTGTACTTCCTACGCAAGCACACACACAGATTACTCATTGGTGATCAAATTGATTTTGATGTATTGTCTTTTAATTTGTAGGAGAAGTACTGGGCACCCATGAACCTCAGAAAGCTATTGGGAGGAAAACTGAAGCATTTGACTGCCAATGGAAATTTGATTACGGTAATAATTACTCTGCGGTGGTACATGAGCATGCATGGAAACTAATTAGATCTTGAAGTGATTTGAATTAACGTCCTCTGTCTGAAGAGTCAAATCAATTCCGTAAGTTTTTTGTTTCAAGGACATTTTAGAAGTCTATGATGCAGGACAGTGAAAATTAACAATGTTATGTTTACAGAAAAAGTAGGATGAACAGTAGTGTGAAAAGAATTTATGATGGGAAGATATGTGTTTGAGGCTTTGAGCTTATAATGCTGGTGAATATTTAAAAGAACATCTTATATCACAATCGTCCTTTTATGTATGTATTTACAGGTTCAGCACAAGTACAGGATTGCACCTAGTTCAACATTTTCTGAAGGAAGAAAAAACCATGTCCTCCCAGAAGGAAAACGGAAGGATGCATTAAAATTGGAGAAGAGTAAGAACAAAATCCTTACTAAAGCCCATGTTGATCGAGACCTATCAAAGATTCAGGGCATGACTGCCTTGGAGGCTGCTGCAGCTGCTGCAAAGGCAGTCGCAGAGGCAGAATCTGCAATTGCAGATGCTGAAGCAGCTGCAAGGGAGGCTGAGAAAGCAGAGGCAGAGGCAGAAGCAGCACAAATTTTTGCTAAAGCAGCGATTAAGGCATTTAAGCTCCGGGCATGTCATACCTGGTAAACTCATCTCTCTGCTGTTATACCAAGATAAAATCTCATCCACTAGCTGAGTTGCACTGCGCTCTGTGCATTGGACAAATTTATTTCACGTATAACTTCTAGTGGTTAAACCCAGCTTTTTGTTTCATGCTTAAGAGTAAAATCATTCAAAGCTTAGCTTTAAGAAGAATGATATGCTTTTTTTACTTTGCCAAGATTGCTTTAATCTTTCTTTCTTCATTTGTTTTCTTTCCTTGCCTTCTTTTTTCTTTGTTTTCTGGTGGGGGAGATGGAAAGAGCTTAATAATTTTAGTCTTCCTCTAATCTTTTTGATATCTTTTTAAAACTTATGCAAATGACATGTTTTACAGATGGATGTCTGAGTTGATGGGAACGAAACATGCATTGGACTTGACATCATGTTGATGCAGCTGTATCAGCTGTCATTTTGTCCATACAACTGTAAATGTGGTTAACTTGTAAATCGGGAGATGCAAAATTATTCCATGAAATCATGCTGCCCATTTAGAGGGATCATTTCGTGAGCAGAGTATAGGTTTTTGACATCAAACTTTACAATGTGGTAAAGGAGTAGACACTGGTGAAAAAAATCAGGATTAGGAAGCTGGATTGCTGAACAAGATGAGACATCTAAATGTTATTTAGATCGTTAATCAATCCAATGAAGAGTGAATGGATGTTGTTTTTGAATTTTTAATGTTCCCTGGTCTAACTGCTGAAAAAACACTTGTTGCTCTTTATAGGTGGCAATTTGTTTTCAGAATGAGGATCATGCCTGCAATGATCTGTTCTGCAATCGTACAGGAATGTTTCTCTGTGAATTCTTCAGGGGAATTGAAATTCTTAATTACTTTTATTCATTCTTTTTCTTGAATTTCTTTAGTTAATCTTGCCAAGAAGCTTTAAAATGATTAAACAACAAAATGATCATTTGTAAAGTCACCTTTCTTTATTCTTTTTTTCCCCTTAGATAATAAAAATTGCATTTTTTCAAACCCTAATCATCAAAGCCCTAACTTCCGTGAAACTTCTTCAGCTTCATGGTCCGTAAAACCCTTTCTCTGCCACCAGGATTCAACAGTATGGCAAGCAAAGGAGTGCAAGGAGCTAGGGATTGCCACTTCGCAAAACAACAGAAAAGAGCGAGCCAAGGCCAGCTTTCTTAGTGAAGAAAGCTGCTCAAGCATCGTCTATTCTTGATGTAATTTTGTATCATGTAGACCAAAATTGGCAGTCACTCCTGCCCAGGATGATAGGGGAAGAATATGCTATCCTTTTTTCCTGCTTTCCTTCCAAACATCTAGTATGGCCTGAGCTGAGGGCAATTCGGATCTATACAGATCATTAGCTTCCGTTGTTCCTATTTCAAGCTCTACCTCTTCAGCATCTTTTGCAGACTCTTCTAATAAAATATTTGAGAGCTTCTTGTCTAAACAATCAGTAGAAGCACCAGATGCCACATCATCAGCAAAAACATCCCTCTTCACTAGTAGGTTTGTGGCTACTTCCAGGCCATTAACAGAGTTTCCAGTGCTAGAGGCTGCTTCTGGATCATCACCCTCTCTGTTGGTGCTACTGCTATTAACAAGGGACATATCTGGAATGATGCTAGTTTTATTAACAAAAGTATCCTCATCCAGCTCGAGATTTCCATCTACCATACTTGCAGAAGTGGTTAGCATAAATGCGCTCCTATTGCCTGCAATTTCCCCACTGTTAGTATTAATATGAGTATCATCAGTGTCTTCAATGCAATAATTGGTGCGGGGTAAACCTCCTGATGAGCCAGGCCTGCATAGAGACCGCAATGATCTTGACAAGTTAGAGACTGTCACCTCCGATGCCATTCGACAATGACCAACTGCATCCAACAGCTTCTCTAAACTATCCTGACTGATTTTTTCTCCATTTTTCTCAAAAAGATCTGTCCACTGCCTTTCACTAATTTGAAATGAGGCATGGGCCATGGTGTTAACAAGAGTGACAGCCCTCTCATAATTCTCTTGAGCTGTGGCTTGAAATACCATTTCAGTGAAGAGCAGTGGATGAGGGATTTCTCCAGCTTCCAAAATTTCATCAAATGCATGCTCCAGAAGATGACTCTGCATTAAGAGAACATGAAGTCAAGAGATTTAATAATCTACTCATTGAGTTCATATGTAAGTTAAAATGAACTGGCATGGCCAAAAACTTTAAAAATTTAAATGCAGAAAACAACTAGTAAGGACAAGTCCACCTTTCCAGATCTAGATGCTTCCACAAGCAATGGCGCATATTTAATTTGATCCAGCTGATACCCAGAGAAAGACATGTCCTTGTAAACATACTCAAAGTATTCCCATTGGAGTACACGAGCAGATACCTCAAGCATTGAACTGTACGTGTACCCATCTGGTATAATGGTAGTGCCACTATGATCAACTCCCTTAATGTCCTCAAACAACTCCTTTGCTTCAGAGAACAAATCACTTCGGCTATAAACTTTCAGCATAGTGTTTATGGTCCCAATGTTAGGGACACAGTGGGCTTTCATGTGTTCAAAGATAGATATGCAATTATCAATATGCCCACCATCCATAGAAGACGCTATCATTCCAGTGAGAGATACCTCCAAAGGCTTCTTATAACGGAGTCTTTTCATTTTCTCAACCTGCAGGCATGTTATTAAGATATATTCTGTAGCCTATAGATATTAAATAAAATGCAGCCATAGAAGCCTAAAAAAGAAGCCAAAGAGCAGATAGTTCAACAATGCCATAACCAAGCAACCTACAAGTCCAGGGCAATTAATCAATTGCTAGAGTGAAGATTCTGACCTCTAGCATAGCATCTTGCCACCTTCCATTGTAGCAAAGGCAGCAAGCTAGCTCATAATATACGCTGGCTGCTCCAACTACTCCTCTTTTTTCCATGTCCCTCACTGCTTCCACAGCTTCATTGACTCTACCTTCCTCCCAAAACGCTCTCACAAGAACTGGAAAGTCACAATACATAAATGCCTGAGCCATGTCCCAAATTAGGGAGAAACTATATAGATTTTTATGCAAACTAAATACCTTTGTATGTAAGGGCTTTTAGAGATTCCCCGCTTTTCTTCATTTTCCTGAAGTACTCATGGACAGATTCGTACTTTCCAGAATTCAGCATTACCTTACAAGAAGCATCTCCTGTAAGACTTGCATATAAATATAATTCAAGGAACACAACATCTTGCATACAAAATTTCAATTACCAGTCAAAACATCAATCTAAATTACCCTATGGACGAATAACAGCCACAAATAGATTGGAATATAACTCTATAACTAATTAACAGAAGTGTATGGATTGATAAACCATCACAAAAACTGGATTTCTCCCCAGGTAAAACAGCATTTTTGTGCCCATTACTCAAATATTATACTTAAACACTCAAATTATAATAGCTCCCATGTTACATGAAATAAGAAGAAAAGAAAACTCAAAGATACTTGATCAAGCCTAAATTGCTAATGTTAACTTTATTTTGGAATGGCAAACTTGTTTTGACCACACCCAACTGACGGCTAAAGTATAGAAGTCATAGGATCAACATTATATTGCTGAATGTGAAACATTATAAGAATCAAAGCCATTAAAGCCCTTTTCTTCACCATTCTACTCTTCACATAACAATCAGCAAGTTATAGGCATGCTTAGTCACATGGCTAGGAGGCACATAACGACCCAACCATTCTTATTATGTTGCATGTCTATGGATGTCACAGTCCAGCAATTACCTCCATTGCTAATCCATACGTTGCTCCATTGGGTTTAAGACCACATCTTCTCAACTGCTGAAAAACCCATGATACACCTTTCCATTGCTGGGATGGAACACAGGCATTCAGTATCTGCAAAATGAGTTGGAAGAAGCCAAGTAACAAGTCTTTAACAGATTAAAGAAATCTAAAAAATGTGAAGGGAGAGGCATAGAGATGTTCTCTTACAGCATTATATATAACCAGATCTGGTTCAAGGACTGGGTCCCAGTTCTTGTTAAGCATATTATTGATTCGTTTAGAAGGTCTATGCCTCATGCATTCAATAACTTTCACCAACTCTTTCAGAAGACCAGTTTGGCCGAGTGTAACAGCAATACTGTGATATGCAGCCATATCAGGATATATTCTGCGGTCTTCCTGAATGTATGAAGAGTAAGAACCAATATAACGGGTGAGTGTGTATGATGATGAAGAAAATTAATGTATGAAGTAACAAATCCATGGAGCATTACACGCATCAGATTAAAAATGCTAAGTGCTTCCTGGGGCCTCCTTTCCTTCCCAAGAACTGACAAGAGTTTTGTGTAAACAAACCTACAAAAAGCATTGATTTGTTTATATGATAAAACATATAGTTTTTAGAGTCTCTGGCAAGATAAAAAAAACATTACAATTGTGAAGTGTTTCAAGCAATGCAAAGACCAGTTTTCAAAAAACTCACTAGCATAGTAAGCATGACTAAAAACAGAAAGAGCATATCGAGTGGCATCTTGTCAAATCTAGTGTATACTTTCAGGAATTGTAACAGAAAGGCCACAGTTAACCTACTTGAGCAAACAAAAATCCTAAAACCATATATCAGGTTACTTTAAAATCTAATTTTTAGATCACAATTCACATGTCTGTTGTCCCAAGAACTCGTTATAGATAAGGTCCGCTGCCACCAGCCCGCACACCAAATGTAAAGGTTACCTTTATACTACACTTTTCTACTACTTATGAAATGCCCTAGCTGCAACAAAGTCAATTCTGGAATCAGGAACAAATAGCAGAGAACCAAGTTTGGAAAATCCAGCATGCCTATAGTTCAAAACTCCTCCATTTATTGTTAACCTGAGAGCCATATATGGCTCAATAGACGAATTTTCCACAAAAGTTCACAAGGAAGAAATGTTAACACGTGGATAAGATATCTGGTCAACCACAAAGTTAACGAGACAATCCTAATCCTCGAAACAAAAACCAAAACACCAAAACCATTACCTGCTCTTACAATCTCTACGTTCCTTGTCATTATACACCCATTCCACAACAGCCATTGCCTGTGACCATTTACCATTGTTCCCAAGTTCCTCCACAATCTTCAGCAACTGACCTTCACTAAACCTCAACCCTGACTGCTTCATTATCTTGGCTAACTTCCAATCCTTTACACTTACGTCCCTGCAACTTAACCTACAAAATTACAAAAAAGAAAAGAAGAAAAAAGAATCACACATCATTCATAAAAGAAGAAGAAAAAAAAGGTAAATCACAAACCTATCAACAATAAACCGAATTGCCTCCCCTTCTCCACGCCACCGCTTCGCAGGGTCCCATTTCTCTTCACTACCACTTCTCAACCAATCACTGTCTTCCACATCAATATCATCATCAAAAACCCACTTCAAATTACCCTCAAAAACCTCCTTCAACTGTCTCAAATTCTCTCTCTTTAACTTACCTCCATTAAACTCCCTACTTCCACTACCAATCTCTTTCAACTTCACTTTCTCTATTCTCTCCCATGGCTTCCCCACTAACAAACCCCCTCCACTCTCACCCCTTCTTTCCTCACTTATTGCCTTATTGAACTCTTTGTATTCATGTTTTAAAGCTTGAAAATGGGATTCTTCTTCTAAAACAAAAAGGGCTTGTCTTTGGAGCTCAACATCTTTGTTGAGTTTGCGGTTGTGCTTTTGGATTTCTTTCTTGCGGAGATTATGGACTATTTTGGGAGTTGGGTACACCCCTCTTTTCAGTAGCCTTCGTTTTATGGCTTCAATGTTTGGTTCGAATTGGGGTAGAGAAGATGAGGAAGAAGCTATTGCAGCTTCCATGGTGGCAGGAAGCTACAATTCTGTCAAGGGGAAATTCTTGCTAAAGATCAGCCCCCTCTTTGTATTTGTACATGTACTTGTACTAGGATTAATTTCATTTTCAATGCCTCAAGTTTATATGATCTAATCACTTCCCAAAAGTTTCTTTTCTTATAAATTGATCCCTGGGTCCTTCAATTCTGTTTTTCTTTTTCTTTTTCTTCAAAGAAGTATAAATAGTTTATCTGTTAATTTTCAAAGCAAGTTTGTGATGTGATTAATTTTAAGACATATAATAAAAATTATATTTTCAAAGGAAATTATTTAAAAAAGCACAAAAAATTTAATCAATAATTACAGGAAAAATAAAAAGTCAAATTCACTTAATTTTTTTTTTTTATAAAAAAACTTAATCAATAAAATCTTTTTATTTAGATGATTCATTGTTTTTGTAAGAAAGAAAAATGCAATTCATCTTTTGTATATAATAATTATACTTGATTAAATTTAATTGTCGAGTTTCATGTTATTAAATATTGTTGAATTTCACATGGCTTAGTATTTTTGGATCAACTTATACATTAATTAAGACTAGTTAAATCTCTCATCAAATAATTTTAAAAACGCGCCATTATATCAACCTCATATTAAAAATTATTTTTTAAAAAAAAAAATCTAAAAACTAAAAAAAATAAACTTTTTAATCACTAATTGGCTAGACACAAGGTTCCAAGAAACAAACTCATCCAAAGAAACGGGGTATTTAAGTTGAATCGAAGGCAATACAGAGATGATGCTAGCTAGATTCCACAAGCTAAACTTGAAGCTAAGAAATGAAGAAAACAAGAAATCATTTTCTTTCTTTTTTCGATTAAGACAAATCAAAACGTTTTTCTCAATGAAGACAGCCTCATACAAGCTTTGATTCCGGCTCCTCAATCTGTCTTCTTACCTCTATAAAGTCTTGTCATCAATCTCTTTGTTGTTTTCAACTCTGCCTGAAGCCAAGTTTGTACTTTGTACACAAAAACATAGCTCAGGCTCAATATTATGGCACACAAGAATATTGGTAATCGTCAAGAAGCTGTTATTGATATAGTTAAGCCAATAAGTTTCACGGGAGGGCTAGAGTTCTCCAGCCTCACCTACACTGTGACTAAAAGTCAGAAGCTTGAAGGGAAATGGATAAAGCAAAAGGTGGACTTGTTGAATAGGATTACTGGTTATGCACCAAAAGGGTGTATTACTGCAGTCATGGGGCCTAGCGGTGCTCGAAAATCCACCTTGTTAGATGGACTTGCCGGCCGTACCTTGGTTTATCGGTGCGTACGTGATCGATTCTTGACCTTTGCATGGTTTTATGATGATAGTAAGGTGTTTGAATGGTTTACAGAAGAATGATACTTGAAAGTATACTTGATAAATATGAAAAAAAAGAAAGAGAAGAAGAGTACTTTGGTAAGTTTAAAGTAACGAACTGTTGGAGCTGCAAATAGATTCTCTCGAGACAAAAGAGAAAAATGAACATATCTCCCTTCCAAAACTGTTATGGAAACGAATTTATTTTATGCTTCTGTTTTTTGAAACATTTATCTTAATAGTGAAAGTTGCAGCATATAGATTTGAGACACGATTTCCTTGAAGTTGTTTTAAATCACTGCTTACTTAATTGTTTGGTTCAAATAATAACAAGAAAAAAAATCACATCACTTGTTGGTGGGAATGAGGATTTGAAGCTGCTAGAATCATAAACATACAAGGATTGCTGAACTATATATTGCCTTGGGGCTACGAGGACCATTCTTTTATTTCTTGCTGGTCCTCTATATGTCCCTTCTTTCAACCAACTCATCCGTGGTGTTTGTGAGCTCAGTGGTGCCAAATTACATTCTGGGTTATGCAGCAGTCATTGCTTTCACTGCACTATTTTTCTTGTTTGGTGGCTACTTCTTGAATAGCCATGATATCCCCATATATTGGAGGTGGATGAACAAGATCTCCACTATGACATACTCATATGAAGGGCTTCTGATGAACCAGTACCAGACATCGGATCCTTTTGGAATAAATCCTGCTGGACAAATTGTCAACGGCACCACCATCTTAAAATCACTCGGTATTAGTACCGATGAATCGAAGAAGTGGGAGAACGTGCTTGTGATGTTGGGCTGGGCTGTTCTATACAGGATATTTTTCTACATAGTTCTTCGGTTCTCCAAGAACCAGAGGTCATAGAAAATCACACAGAGGAAGTGGGAGTTCCATCATTATATTTGCAAACATTTCTTTCTTCATGTAATCCTACACATCCTTCTGTTTGTTGTTATATCTGAGATCATATTCATACTTTACCTTCAGCACTATTCAGTGTTGACAAAAGCACTGTTACCTGTGGAAATCTCTTTACCTCTTCTTTTTGCTCTGAAATAAATTTATGGTCAGCCATAAGTTAGCTTGCTTTATCTTTCAGGCAAGCAGAAAAGTATTTTACTTCATTTTCATAGTATGATCAGGTTTTCAAAAGGCTGTTACTGGTGAGACACCAAAAATTATTTTGAACCTGAAACTAACTTGTTTTCAGCATATCTTTTAGAGACAATTATAGACAAAGCCTTTCAAACTTCGATGAAGCATTTAACCAGGATCATCAGGGGATCGTTTCACATGCCAATGAGGAGAAAATACAATGATATTCTTGACGACTCGTACCAAAACAAGACGGTTCTCTACTTCTCTTCTACGCTTAGTCACTGATGGATTTGCCTTCTACCATTTGGAAACAGAAAAATCGACTTGTAACACATTTATTAGCAGGCAGTATCATATTCTACAAGGCTTTTCATATCCTTTTGAGATTCTTTTCTAAGAGGACATAGGCAACCTTGAAAAAGTCAAGGTAAAACAACACATTTCCTTAATTTCCACGTCTTAAAATACATACCCTCAAACTGAAAAGGCTTGTTAAGATCTCTAACGATATTTTCAACGGACTTCTCATAATTCTCTATTGAATCTCCTTCAAAACTGTGGGTGCTAGAATGAAAAATTTGCAGAAGAAATATTATTTATATTCTTAGTATAACATTAATGTTGTAGTCAAGCCAGAGCACGAATCAAACTTTTTGCTATTTATGTCTTAATATGAATATAACTCATTAGTTAATAACAACTTTAATTTGTTCCTTTATTTGTTTTCTTGAAGATAATGATAGTAATATTGGTGGAGTTAATGATAAATGTAACATGAAAATTTTAATAACATGATCATATCTTATGAGTTTAAAAAAAAACTAAAATTAAAAATATAAAACCACTTTTCTTTATTTTCAAAGTTTTATTTTAGTTTTTAGAATTGTTCATATATAAAAAAAAATAAGCACAACAGGGCAATGAAACACATTTTATATCATAAAATGATATGATTGATAATATGGTGAGTGATATAGCACAATATGGTATGATGGTGATAATACTAGGAACATAGCACCCTACACGTAAAATACTATAAACAGAAAATAGAACACTATTTTTTATGTTTTTTAAAATCTTATAAATTATTTATAGAAAATAGAAAACAACAATGGCAGAAAACAAGGCCTTACTTATCAAGTAGAAGGAAGAAGGAAGAAGGAAGAGGAAGGGAAGCATCAAGCTAGCAACCCAGTTGGAGGTGCAAAGGTTGACTACAGATGGACAGTACTCATTGGAAGTGTCTAAAAGAATCGTCTAAAACGTCTGACATTAGCCTTTCATTACACATAGTAATTTGTAACCAAACCAAACCCATTTCCACGATGTTGCTTCCATCCATACGTATTAACAGACAAGAAGAGAGACAGAAAATGAAGGGTTGGTCTGCCCTCTTATTTTAATCTTTCTTAATTTAATATACACTCCCTCTACCAAAACAATGTTTGTTTTTGTTAGTCAATTGCCAGATAATATTCTAACATAAAAATATGGTAATCAAATTTTGTTTTATTCTAATATTTCTTAAGCTCCCTCTAATTTTCCTCCCTTCCTCTAACTTGTACAAATATTGGAAGTCAAACCTGTGTTATCAACCTCTTTTTCCTCAAAATCTTGTGTTTTTTAGATGCCCTTTTGTCCCTCAAGTTAAAGGATAATCATTCCAGGATGCCCTCCAAGGATTGTAGTTTCTTACACAACTGAACATCTGACATGTTAAAGAGTCAACCCGTTGGCTCTTGAGCCGAGGGCAGTCGAGTTGTGGAGAATACAAGGCATAAGTAGTTGAGAAAGGTTTCTGTGGTTTGATTATGAGTTTGATAAGTTCTCGATGGGGAGAGTTCAGTTTAAGATGAGAAGATGATGGGAAGAATGCATGTTTGGATGTTAACAGCAAGTGTTGGCTCTTTTATTGTATCCCTCGTCCATGTTATCCATTTAACCTGTGCAGAAAAAGGTCAGTATATCATCATAGCCTGTTAATCAAGTTATCAATAGATATGAACATCATAATTGAATTTATTGACAGCTACTTCGTTTCTAGATCTGATATTTGTAACGATGTTAAACCTAGTTGACAAGAATATTGTACTCATTGGATCATATATGAAATACAATAGATAGAGGATTCTGATCTATGAAGCTAGGTTCCTGGAAGTAGATCTTCTATGGAAGATGTGAAGCAACAAACAATAACTGGAAGAAATTACAGGTTGTGTACTTTAAACCTGAGTGGCATGGCATGATCATTAGCTGCTGACAAAAAATTGTAATAAATATTATTTCTTGCAGCCATCTGAATATATAGTTTAATCCCAAGTTACAAAGTCTTAAATTTCAGTCCCTTTTTTTGCATGTGCAGGTTTTGTCAGCATAGCATGCTGTGCTGAATCATCAAATTTTACAGATAATACCAATATTAGCTGGATATCAGATGAGGGACGGTTCCCTCATGAGAATACAGGTTGCGAAAACATAACCAGGCAAGCAGAAAATGATGCAAATTATGATAGAGTTCGAATTTTCTACATTGAATCAGGGAGGAGAATATGTTACAATTTTTCAACTACTAGGAATCAAAACTATCTCATAAGGGCTACATTTCTCTTTAATGATTCTTTGGGATCTTCTTTCGATGTCTCGATTGGTTTCACACCAACAAGTCATGTGAAATTGTCCAAGGATTTGGAGGTTGAGAGAGTTTTTAAAGCTACTAATCACGATGTAGACTTTTGCTTAATGAGTCATTATGGATATCCATACATTTCAAAGCTTGAACTGAGGCCCTTGGGGGATTCGAAGTATTTATGGGGAGAAGCTTCTGGTGTTTTGAAATTGGTTAGCAGAGTTGACGCAGGAAACACGGGAAATAGCATCAGGTATGCTTTCTACTCCATTTTTATGCTTGTGTATGCATCGGAATAAAGAAAGAAAGATTTGATTTTTCTGAAATTAAGGGATAAGCAGCTCATATTTCCAAGAGATGAATAATTACTCAGAGGCCTTGTCCTTGAAAGCAAGCAAGATATGTCATATGCCCACTAAATTAAGTACCAATTGTTAATGAGGATGTTGAAAGAGAGAACAATTAAAAACAGTTCTTCTATTTGGAATAGTTGGCAAAAGCACAGACAAGAAAAGCAAAAGAAAGAATTTAGAGGAGAGCTACAGGTGCTGAAGGCAGAGATAGAGCCAAAAGACATGGCCAAAACATTAGGCAAAAACTTTAAGTGGTGTCAAAATGTTTGTTGCCTGGTAGTCTGTTAAACTTTCTCCTCGGAAGGACGGTAAATATAGAGAACCATTTCAGTTGGAAAGCCAAAATTTTGTTTTCTTAATTGTAAACATTATAGGAAACCTTTTCTGATACCTTATTATGCACAAGGAATTTCTGGTGTAACATGTTACTTGTAATATATTGAAGATTTGCCCGTTGTTGTCCAAAGCACATACTGACCTACCAATTTCAGGTACCCAGATGACTCATTTGACAGAATCTGGAGAAGGCCTGACCCCAAAACGGTTTCCTTATCGGAACCGACTAATTCCACCACTTACATCCATGATGTTGAGAAAACAGTGCCAGCCAAAGTTCTCCAAACAGCACTAACCCACACAGACAGACTGGAGTTCCTGCACAATGACCTTGAAACACAGGATTCCAATTACACTGTGTTCCTCTACTTTTTTGAGCTCGATCAATCTATAAAAACTGGCCAAAGGGTATTTGACATTTATATTAATAATGAAATAAAGCTGGGGAAATTTGACATTCGGGCTAATGGGTCAGCCTATAGGGAAGCTGATCTAAGTGTCACAGCAAGCAGGTCTCTAAACTTGACCTTAGTCAAGGTTGAAAATGCATCTGACCTCGGACCTATTTTAAATGCCTACGAGATCTTGCAATGGATTCAAGGAACTAACCAGCAAGATGGTAAGTTCAATGGTTACATGTCATGTCAAATACCATACATCACTTACTTCTCCAGCTTGCTTATTGACAACTAAATCACCAACCTCTTTCTTCAGTGGAAGTGATCATGAAGGTGAGAAATGAACTGATGCTGAATAACAAGGAGAATGAACTGCTGCAGAGTTGGTCAGGAGATCCATGCTTTCCTCCATGGAAAGGTCTGAAATGCCAGAACATCAGTGGGTCCTTATCTGTAATCACAGGACTGTAAGTCTCTCACCCCTCTTTTCTGAAACAATCCTGTTCATGTGAGATCAAATGATTCTGCACAATCAACATCTTAAATTATTTTCTCTTTCTTCAGGAATATTTCTTCAAGTCAATTTCAAGGGCCAATTCCAGCCAGTATTACTGAGCTGAGCTACCTAAAGGAATTGTATGATTGATTGTGCTGCTATCTATTATTTTGCTAGTGCTATTGTCTTCTAGGCAATGATAGCAACTTATTTCTGTCACTTTTGGTAATGCAGGAACCTTAGCTACAATGGCTTCACTGGCGAGATCCCACAGTTCCCGAAATCCTCAGTGTTGACATCAGTGTAATTTTCTTGTTCTTATGATTTTGGCCATTGTGTTGCATCAAGTTATACATATATATTTAATGATGGAATCAATAAAGCTGTAAAGCTCCATCTGGCGTTTGATTATATTCGACACAAATTTGTTTTATTTTGCATATTTGGTTGACCTTATCCTGCAAACAAAGCAATTTTTTCAGTTTTATTGTAGCAAGTTTACTGGAGTTGCACAGATGGTTTGCTTTTGTTACCATATTGTGTTTGTACGTAAACGCTATTTGATTTACATTTACTTACCAGGGATCTGAGCTTCAATTATCTTACTGGATCTGTTCCAGATTCTCTTGCTTCTCTTACAAATTTGAAAACATTGTAAGTCAAGAGATATTGCATGTCTTTTACTTAAATAAAAAGAGATGTACATCTTACGTTAACATATTTTAAAAATGTGCCATTGTAAATTCACTACTTTTATGTTCTTCATCCCTAGATATTTCGGATGCAATTCTCTCTCCAGCAAAGAACTTCCTTCCAACAGTTCAAGACTCATCACAGAGTATGAAATCTACTATATTAGCCCTAATATGAATGCCAATCTAGCATTAAGAATGAAAGGCTAACGGTATTGGTTTCGATTTCAGCTCTGGGAAATGTAGTAGACATGGATCTACTAAAAACACACAAGGAATTTTCATTGGAACCATTACAGGTGGATCATTTCTGTTCGCCTTTGCAGTCGGAATGTTTTGCAGTTGCTTCTGCAGAAACAAGTCAAGGACACGACGAAATTTCGTTATGAAATCAAACCCAATGACAAAGAGTGAGTAAACTCATCCTTTCACACTCCTATCTCCAAAAGATAAATTGTGAAGCAGACTGATTTTTTTCTTCTGGTTGGCTAACTTTACAATAAAAAATTTCAGTTTCTTACTTTAAGAAAGCTGTACTTCAATTTTGTTGCCAAAATTCCTTGCATTTATCTGGAACTGAGGCCTGAAAATATACAGAATACAATGGAAAATAAGGATGTATGGAAACAAGTATCTTAATGATCTTTATCTACTGTGCAATACAAATCCTGAAGATAATAAATTCAAGCCTGAAATCCGTAGAAATGATTTCGAAGCATGTACAAACACATACCAATACAGACATGCATACATTCATCAATTTGTTTGCTTATACTAAAGCATAATATGCATTTATCATCATTCATTCGAATCTACGACAAAACAATGCAGCTGTCGAGTAAATTCAATTGAATATTTATTCTCTCTGTACATTATTTGATTGAGAAATCTCTATGAACATCTCAACAAATATCTCTCTCATACAAAATGCAGATGCTGTTTACTCTGTAGCTAGCACTGTGGTTTCTGTGTCAAAGTCGATAAACATTCAATCCTTTCCACTAGATTACATAGAGAATGTGACCCACAAGTACAAAACCTTAATCGGTGAAGGTGGGTTTGGATCCGTATACAGTGGCACTCTACCAGATGGTCAGGAAGTGGCAGTTAAGGTCCGGTCATCTACTTCAACTCAGGGGACTCGGGAATTCGATAATGAGGTAGACATGGATCGTACTCATGTTTTTCGATTTATTTATAGATCAACAAATTATCTTCTTTTTGGCTATTGTTGGGATAATTCAGTGAAGTATATTTGACAAGTGACATTCATTGTCAATGTTACAGCTAAACCTTCTATCAGCTCTCCGGCATGAGAACCTGGTGCCTCTTCTTGGTTATTGTTGTGAAAATGATCAACAAATTCTCGTTTATCCATTTATGTCCAATGGCTCTCTGCAAGATCGCCTCTATGGTACTTTCTAGTTAAAAAAACCCTCCTTAGTAAATCTGTTATGACATTGATATCTTCTCAACAACTGGTTCCTTGACAGGAGAAGCAGCAAAGAGAAAAACTCTTGACTGGCCAACCAGACTTTCTGTTGCTCTTGGTGCTGCTCGAGGCAAGTGATGTTGGGGTATTAAGCATTTTTTACTTCGTTACCTCTTAACTTATCATAAGGAAAGCAGAAGATGGATAGAAAAACATGATATTGCTTTAAATATTGCGGAAAGGTTGCCAAAATGTTTGAAGGATTTTATTGTTGTTCAGGTTTGACATATCTTCACACATTTTCTGGCCGTTGCATTATACATAGAGATGTCAAGTCAAGCAACATCCTTCTGGATCATAGCATGAATGCTAAGGTGACAGACTTCGGCTTCTCAAAGTATGCTCCTCAAGAAGGAGACAGTGGTGCTTCACTGGAAGTAAGAGGCACAGCTGGGTACTTGGATCCAGAGTGAGCACACATCTTTCATAGCTATATATCTTGATTTGGAATTCAGCTCCTCAAAGTTCCTTCAATAAATATAAATTTAATCAAATCAAAGCTTCTTTGTTCCATTTCACACCTCTGAATCCGAGTTTATTCAGGTACTACTCGACACAACATCTTTCTGCAAAAAGTGATGTCTTTAGCTTTGGGGTGGTTCTACTTGAAATCGTAAGTGGTCGGGAGCCTCTCAACATACACAGGCCACGACATGAGTGGAGCTTAGTTGAATGGGTACGTATTCTTGGTCAAGCTTTCTCATGTTTAAAACGTCGATGGCCACGATGCCTGTCTTTTCGATGTCATGTATTACTAGCATCTGCTTGAATTTCCTTGTAAACCAAAGAAAATGACTTTCCCGCAGGCAAAGCCATATATAAGGGAGTCAAGGATTGATGAAATTGTGGATCCTGGCATAAAGGGTGGGTACCATGCAGAGGCAATGTGGAGAGTGGTAGAGGTAGCACTAGTATGCATTGAGCCCTTCTCTGCTTATCGACCATGCATGGCTGACATTGTTCGGGAGCTCGAGGATGCTTTGATCATAGAAAACAACGCATCTGAATATATGAAGTCCATAGACAGTTTGGGAGGATACAGCTTGGGAGGGTCCAATCGCTTCTCAATTTCCACAGACAAGAAGATCGCTTTATCACCACCGGCTCCAACGCCACTAGACCCGTCACCAATCAATACACAAGCCTTGGCTCCTCTAGAGCCGAGATAGTAGATGGCCCGATAAGATGTGAATCTTTGAATGAAGATCCATCGAGTCGTATTATATGGCAGAAGATTATACAAGAGAGACTGTAAATTTCCATTGCTCTTTTACAAGAGATTATGCTTATTTGCTAGGAAATTTTAATTAATTTTTTCTCTACTATTCGAGTCAAAAACCTGTTTTTTAGCATAACTTTTAGCGGATGTGATACGGATTTAGCATTCTGATCAGAACTATGCATATTCGAGTGAATTGCTAAAAGCAGTGCTGAAGTGGATCCTTATCAATCACAAAACCCTAGATCAAAAGAACGGAGACCAACAACAGGAGACAAAAACAGATCACAGAGACCGATCAAAGATTACTTCGAGACAATTTATTTATTACGATGGTTTGAATGGCTAAAATTTAGTTATTTCAAGGCCAGATTGCGATCTATCCTTGTTATATAGAAGCTGCTAGGCTCTGTTCAATAAGCAAAAGCCATTACATGAAAAGAAAATGGCAAAGGAAAGCAGCCAAAAATAAACGTTACAAAGAACAACCTAAGAGGAGTTCGGATGGAGAATTATTATTGTTGCTTGAATCAAATCATTTTCCATGTTAAAAGGGGATAATAGTCTATTAGACGAAATAAACGGGGCTTGGACACTGATTATAGAAATATTCCTCAGTCCTCAGGAACTAGAAATAGTTTTATCACTCGATTAAAAGAAAGAAAAGCAATGTATCAGTGATAATTCAAAGGTGGCCCTCCTAAACGAGCATCATGGCTGCCAACTAATATGAAAATGCTACAATGCTGAAGCTGTCGCTGATAACAAGCCATTGTGCCTGAGCAGTGCCTCTGGAGAAGGTTCACGCCCTCGGAACTCCACAAAAACCTGGACACAAATCAAAACAAGGAATGTCAGATTCAAAAAGCTAGGAAAATTAAGTTTCTGAAGCCAATAATGATGCATAATAAATGTAAGGAAAAATAATAATCTATATATACACCAAGAAAAATGGAGATCTCAGAGCAAACCACCACATAGGATTCAACTATGATCTCTTCAGCTTGATGCATGGCTTTACAATTCAATGATGTCAAACTAAAAAAAGTCCAAAGTTGTTCCTCTATCAAATTTAGGTTATTATTATTATCAAGGGTTTTAACAGCTCTCTTAAAGTTTGATTCTAGATTTTAAAGAAAAACAATTGCAGGTGATTTAAAGCAACATAAATGGTTTCATCTAAATATTTTTCTATGATTTACAAGGAAACCAGGTGAAATTGACAATTTAGAAAGTAAAAAGTTACTGAATTAAAAAACAAAAAAAAAAAACAGCAGAACTATGGCTACCTGAAGCAACTTGAAAGTTCTTTTAGTGGTTATAGATTTTTTTTTTCCAGTTGTTATTTTGGACTCTAGATTCCTGTTGTCCATGAGAAATTGGCCAGCACACCGACATGAATCCATATACAAGCTAGAGTACATCACAAAGAGCAGAGGCTTCACCCAAATACATTTAATCGTGATGCAATTTATTCTAGGCATCTTCATAGTTTTTGGTCTCCTTTTGTTCCTACGCTAATCCTATGTCTTTAAACAAGTATTCTCATTGTTATTTATTTCCTTTTCTATTGAAGCATTAATTGTTAGTATTAGTTTCCTAAGTGACTATCTTGGCTATATGTTCTCTTCATTTTAAGCTTTCCAAGGGAACTTTGCATTAAAAAGAAAACTTGCCATTGAAACTCTTTTATGTTGAATTTGGTGTCAGGGGCAAGAATCATACATTTAATCACTTGCTGGAGTTATTAGCTTTTAAAATTTTTGGGTACTGATTGGAGTTATAGTAATATGCTTTTTTTATGCACAAATCAGGCCAAAAAACTGGATTTTTATTTAAACAAAGATAAATAGTTAAACTGGATAAACTAGCACAAATATAGGCCAAAAATTGAAGTTGTATCTAAGGAAAAGGAAATAAGAAGAGAGCAAAACCATACAAAGTTCTCTAATTGACATCTTGTGAAGAGAGGGGGCAGGCACAAGTAAATGAAACGTAGCAATAAATATAGTTTTTACTGACCGATAGTGGTTCTTTTCCACCTCCAAGAGCAAGAATGGTTTCCCGGAACTTGTGCCCTGTTTCTTTAACAGCCTGTAGCATCAAAGAGTTCCATTATTCCAGGCTATACTTGCATTGTATGCAAATGAAAGAAAAAAATAAGACTCAAGGAGATACAATTTTTCATGACAGTCAGTTTTGTAAATAAATTGTTCATGTCAGCATTAGGTTCCTGCTGAATTCTAGATATCAAGTGGAACAAGATAAACAATTTCAAACTTAAAGAGGTCAGGGATCCTATTAAATTAGATAGTTGAGTCTAGGTTTCATTCAAAAGACTTAAGCTTTGAGGTGGGCGGCCCATTCTCAATCTTTTATATAGTTTTATATTCTTGTGATTATTTGATGTGGGATAGGTTTGTAACAGATACCACCTCAAATTCTACACCGAATTCCAGTGTCAACCATTTTATCAAGATCTCCAAGACAAAACTCATAGATATTTATCACAAGGATCAATTATGATTTTGAGGTACGATTCATAATTAACCCCTAAATCAATGAGATTAAATAGAGATATTTAGCTTGTTAGCTTGGTGAGCTCCAGGCAGGACTCGTCACGGAAGGTTCAAACACTCCAATTAATCTCTTGATAAAGATTACACCACACCATGAGAAAGCACAAATAAATAATCAACAAGGTGAAACATGAAAAGACTGTAAGAATTCTATTATAATCAATGCACATAAATGAAAGACAAGAAATTGAAAGTAAATGATCAGTGGCAAGACTGCAAAGGTCGGTTGGACAGCCATTTATGCATACCTTGTCGTTATCCAATCCAGCATCCTCAAAGGCTGAGAAAGCATCTGCAGATAATACCTCAGCCCACTGCAAAAAAGACTTGACTTTAAATATCATGCCAAAGGGTGACAAAATGAGGGGAAAAAAAAAAACAAAAAAACAAAATATACATTGCAGTCAAACTTCCTCATTCTTTTAATGTCAGAAACATGAAAAGAAACACAGAGAGTTGTGCGCTCAAGCCAGAACATGTTTGAACCTTTAGAAGGTTAACATTCAAGTCACATATGGAAAGCCTACAAAAGGACCATATAAAAGCTGGGGAAGAAAGCTTTAAAGATATTCAATTTTTTCAACCAACAATGACTTGGACAAGTATTAGCATAGCTAACATTGCAACATCCTTTCCAATGTAAACTGTAGTCACTGTGTGTGTGTATTTCAACACGTACCTTGTAGCTGTAGTATCCAGCTGCATAACCACCTAGTATTCACAAAAAGTAAAAATCAATGCACTATAAAAAGGTATGAAGCAAAGTTAAAACTGAGATTCATATAAACATTATAGTCAAGCAAACCTGCAAAAATATGACTGAAACTGCAGAGGAATCTATCTTCTGGCAAAGGAGGGATCACTTGTGTCCTTTTAGAAACCCTCCGGTCAACTTCATAGATAGACTCCGACGCACCTGGTATATACTTCGTGTGTAACTCCAAATCTAAACTTGCAAATCTTAGCTGAAATATAAATGGAGTGAGTGAATATGCATTCACAAAAATTAAACTATTTGAAATACAGCATGTGTCCAAACATAATATCTTCACTCATGAAAAAGTGGGAAATTAGCAACCACATATAATGTGATGGGAGCTATTTCCATGATCCTATCTTCTAAACCTACCAAAAAAAAAAAAATGTTAAATGGTTCCACATGACATTTTTTAATTGTAATGGACACCCTCTCACTCTTGAAGTCTGGATATCAAGCTCTTTCCTCTGCCAAAAAAAAAAAATAGAAAATAGAAAAGTCCATGGTGTTTCTCCCTTACTGTGTCCAGCAGTAAATCCTAAAGTCAAGTTTTATGATAGATACAATGGCACCAAGGAGAGAAACATAAAGAAAGCCAGTTGAAATATCCCAATCTTTTCTTTTCTTTTTTCAAATTTTAAAAAGAAACTCAATAATGGCATGCTCAAGATTTGAAGACCAAATGACTAACTTCCATAGTGTTTTTCTCAAGCTTCTCTTAGTTTTTGTAGAAAGATGATACAGATGTGGTGATTTTGTGCTCAGGAAAAGTTTGAGCCTGCAAGTTCTCAATTTGCAGTTTCAAAGCCATTAGAATCCCTGCAACTGAGAATTGTGATAATTACAAGAGGAAAGACAACGTGATTTGCCCTCATGCCTTGATGAAACCGATGAACATTAAGTAGATCACCACAGTGGAGGTGAGGAATTTGGCTTTTTATAGAATTTGAAAGGTGCCGGGAGAGGAAAAGAAGTTGCTTAAAATATATATAAAAAAGGCATGTGGATCCCACTTGTTTTGCCATGGATTTAGAATACAAGGTGTAAAAATAAATCCTCCTTAATGTGGTAAACATGATAATGGTATAATGGTAAAAGAAATGAGTATCGCTACTATCCTTACACTGGGAAAAGAAAATGAAACCTAATATAGAAAGAAAGATCTAGTAAGAAATACACTATCCACAGAATGCTAATGAGAAAACAAAATAAAATAGCACATACAATAACATAAAGCCAAAAAAGTACATAAGGAAAACAATGGGAAAGCACCGTTATGAACTAATTACCTGACGAAGACTAAGGGAGCCTGCTCGGAAAGTCCTTGCAGCAAGAAGCTTCAAATACACTTCTTCTGGAAGACTTTCCCCAGTTTCATAGTGCTTTGCAATGCCCATCAAAGTTTCCCTGAAACAACACATGTAAATACATTCACGTCGCATAAATTTGTAATTGATACTATCTAAATACATGATGTCCTTCAAGAATATTCATATACATCCAAATTTCCATGGTAGAACAATAATGAATTTATAGATGAAAGTTACATCATAAAAGTTGTCAATGGAAACCACAATTCCAATGTCTTGCTATGTAAGTGAGGAGAAAGAAGCTATAAGAAACAAACCAGTTTACTGTAGCCAGAGCCTTTATCCATAAGAAAGAATGCAATAAAACAGGAAGCTTAGGCGTTTGTGGTACTGAGCCATGCCCAAAATTATTAAAAGTCGTATTCATAATCAAGAACCTTATACTCACAGAAATTAATCCTTTTTCTTTCCTCAGAGCTGTTTGAAAGAATTTTACAGCTGAATGTTATGGAAGATCGATCTCCACTGAGGTTCACATTACATTACCTGCGATAACACCAATTTTCCATGAACTGGGAGGGTAATTCAACAGCATCCCACTCTATACCCCGGATGCCAGCGACAAGACCCTCATCCTGCTTGGTTAGCATATGCTGGAGGGCATGACCAAATTCATGGAATACAGTCTCAACCTGCAAGAAGTGTCATTGATCATTATAACTAGGTTACAATGCATAAAACCACACCACTCACTGCAATATCCATTCCCATTAGTAAATTGCCCGGTATGACTTTCTTTCTAAAACAATACCTAACCTTCCTTTTCAAAGACACATAACTTCATAACAATCAAGCAAATCAATGCCAAGGATATATCATTCTTCATTCCATGAAAGGCAGGTATGTAATGGCTACACATGTTTGGTTCTTCATTTATGTAAAAAAAAAAATTTAATGTTTTGTTGCATCCCTGTACCAATATTTTGAGTTATTGTGTTGGAAACTTATGTATGTTTCTGGAGAGAACACTTGAGTCCCTGATCTAAAAATCAAAAGTTAACTTACCTCCCGAAATGTCATCAGGCTTGGTTTGGTCCCAACAGGCGGTGTTTGATTGCACACCATGTGGGCAATAGGCAACCTTGGAGCCGTACCATTGCGTGACAAAACACGACTTCGAGAAACTACCTCATCCATCCATGCACCACCCTGTTTCTCAGATGGACGTGAATATGGATCAAAGTAGAAGTATGCAATTGGATTGCCCAAGGAATCTTTGACATGGTAGAATTTAACATCATTATTCCAAACCTATTAAACAACAAATAATTATTGACAGAGAATAAAATAAATAAGCTCCACCATAAACAGAAAAGCAGAGTAAAATTAAGTGAATGATATATATTACTGGAGCAAGACCATCAGCTGGTTCAATATCAATTCCAAAAAGCATCTTTGCAAGATTGAAAAGGCCATCCATAACCTTTGGCAATGAGAAAAATGGACGTAGTTCTTCCTGCAGAATATAAACCAAGTGACACAAGCATCTTCAGACAAAGAAATAAATCTTACAGAAAGTAGGCAAGTAGATGAACCAAACAATAGAAGGTGAGAAATTAGAACAATGAAAATAATAATCTGGAACACTAATCACATACATGCTGTTGCACTTGCCATCATAGAGTAAAGGGCTGTTGTAGGCACTACATCATGGTAGAGCCCATATTGTCCACAATGCAACAGGTTATAAGTAATGTAGCTGTGGTCTAAAAGTCTGTTGAATGGCATTGTGCAACAGCAATGGATGAAATTTAAAACTAGGTGCACAATATTAACACTCGCACATCCATTCTTCAGTACCCAAACATTCAATGAAGTGAAAGGAAAAAATTAGTTTAAAGACAGAAGGAATGTATTTCACAGTAAAAAAAAAAAGAAGGAAAGAATTATCTCTACATAGGGTTTCTTATCTATTATAGCAGTCTCTTCTTTCTTGGACAATAAGAATTAAATCAGTTCCTTGCGCACCTTTAACCATTGATTAAGTGCATAAAAATCAGCATATATAAAAACTAATTAACCTTTTGAATAACAATAATGTACTAAACTCATTCAACCTTTGATATGTACCTTTAATAAACTGTTATTGGAGGAACATATAAATTTTTCAGAGCCAGGTGAACTTGAGAGAAAATGCTTACAGAAAGAACATAAATCAAAGTTTGACATACCAAGCCTGTGACATGCTCAAATCAAAACCACACTAAATTATAAAAAGACTGAGAGTTCAGATGCCGAGAGAGAGAGGGCTAACTGACCTCGTTGATATCATATTTTGACTCACGAAGCCTCTCAGCCCAGAAGCTGGTATCCCAGTGAGTCAAATCATTTGCTTCCATAGCACCTTGATTTTTGGAGAAAATTTTAAGATCTTCCATATCTACAAAGATAACAGAAATGATCTAGTTGTGAGAGTTTGAAGCAGACAAAGAAACAATCAGAACAATTTTAAGTCTTACATGTCTACAAAGATCGAGGAAATAATCTAGTTGTGAGAGTCTAAAGAAGACATCTACACAATCAGAACTGATTTATTGTGAGGTGATGTTTGAAGATAGAGGTATTTCTGTAATATCAAGTAAACTGAGGTCTTGATGCAGTGCAGGCATTCAGTGGCTGTCAAAAATTGTCCTAGGGAAGCACCCATTGAAATAACCACTAATACAACTCTCCCACAAAATCAAGAACCTAGCACACCTGAAAATCTTCAATTAGCCCAATTACCAGTGCAAAGAAGAGGGCAAGATTGAACCACAACAAATAGCAAGTGATATTACTAAAAGAGTTAAGGTTCAAGTTCCAGATTTTGAACAAGATGTAGATCCTACACTTGATGGAAGCCTTACCTAAATCAAGATGCGTGTACAACTGAAAATCTTCAAGCAGCCCAATTACCCATGCAAACAGAGGGTAAGTTTGCAGTGCCAAATATAGCAAGGGATGATACTAAAAGAGTTAGAGGTTGAAGTTCCAGATTTTCATTAATTCAATTCACTCCATTGAAAAATTCTCTTTCACTGAACCAATATGGAAGATGACCAGAGTGAGTTTGGGAAGATGAAGCTTGATGGATTAGCTAAGATGTCGTGGTATGGTCTCAAACATAACTTATTTAGATTGGAACAAGCAATGTTGAGTATTTGACATGAGATGAAACCCATACTGAAATAAAAGTTCTTACCATCCAATTATCTTCAGAGTTGCATGAGAAAGCCTACACTATACAGGTATGTTAAAAGCTAGATATGTTTCAGATTTTGATGAATTGAAAACTGGAAGCCAAGTTGAGGAAATTTCAAATAAAAGAGCAACAAGAAGCAAGAGTTTGAGAGGCAGGAGAGTTAGCACAACTCATAGAGATGCCTATGCAAAGAAGGCATCATGAAGGTCCTAAAAAGCAAGTGAAGAACAAGACAAGCAACCAGAAGGTCCTAAAAAGCAAGTACAAAGAATTGAAAGGGAAGCTGAGAGTTCAAAAGAGCAAAGTTAGCAACCAGAATCTTCAAATTGGCATATATAGCAGACAAAACGGTTAACTTTTGATGACAAGAACATTCCCAGTTTCTTCCCAAAGAAAAGGTTAAACAAGAAAACAAGGGATTCCAGGTTGAGAATGTCAATGAAAGAAAAAGATAACAGAAACTGGCCTCTAATCAAGTTAATAAAGAGCTAAGTTCTACACTTGGTGAAGCTGAACTAAAAAAGGAACAAGCCCAAGTTTGAGGATGGTGAGGTAAAAGTTTTACTAGCAGAGCAATGGAATTCATTAATGCTTATTTTGATGATGCAATTGAGAGCAACCATGCCACCTAAAAAGGACATCTTGGTGTCTATTTCAAGGATGTTGTGTTGAGGCAAAGATGCCACCAGAAAATCAAAATTTCCAGTTTTCTGCTTTGGCAATTCAAAACTCGAGGTCAAGGTTTCCTCAACTCATGGAGAATGATGCAAAAAAAAAACCAAAACTCATGTATTTTAATGTGATTTTGAATATTTGTTACTAGTTTTGAAAATATTTTAGTTTCTTGTTTAGGTAATTATTATTCTGAATAGTAATGGTATTTTCTCCCATCCTTTGGCTAATTTAAAGGTCGATCCTCTATCCCCTCAAAGTGATCAAACCCATTTCCTTGTTCTCCCATTTTTTTTTTTTTTTTCAAGTTTCCCAGACTTCCCTAAGCTAAGACCATAGGGTTTTATAGTTGCTATCAAAGCAAATTTCCTGTGGATGCCATTAACCCATAAACAAAAACAAAATCTAGGAATTGCAATCCTAGGTGATGTCATTAGAAAGCTCAAAAGAGTCTCAAATAAAATCTGAAGTGCAAGCTGAACTTGGAAAAAGGTTAAAGAATTGAACACATTAGGAAGGCCCACTCTGCTTCTGTTACTAATCATCGAGCAGATCTAGATGCATGCAAGAGGTTATCAGGAAGAGCATGAATCTGGTCCACAACGGATGAAAGTAGAGTTCCCTTGATGGAAGGAGGTGATCCCACATGCTGGATTTCTAGAGCTGAAAAGTATTTTCATTATCACCACACACACTGGTTTCCAAAGTAGAGGTAGCTGCTACAAATTAGCAGCTAGGACATTGATGGTATTCAGTGGTATGATTGGTTCCATGGAATGCCTAAATGGAATGAGATTGTTGCAGGTCTTCTTGTTTAAGCCATCAGAGTATGAGAACATTGATGGAGAGCTCGCTAAGACCCACCAGACTACTACTGTCACGGAATATTAGAGTCAATTTGAGATGTCAGAATCGAGCTTAGGGTTGGATTGAAAGACAGTTGGTTGGCACATTTATATCAGGCCTCCTCCCTGACATCTATTGTGATGTCAAGACTCGTTGTCCAAGAATGACTACCACAATTTCTTTTGCTAGATCAAAGAAAAAACAAGGCTTCGTGAAGAACATTGGTGCACAAACAAAGTTGTTGGTAAACAAGCTATCAGCAACACTAGCTTGCCACATGCACCTATCAGCTGTCCTTCTACCAAACATCTTACACATTAGGAACTTAAAGAGTGGAAAGTAAAAGGTTTGTGTTGGAATTGTGATGAAAGTGGTATAAAGGACATTGTTGTAGGCAGGGCAGCTGGGCAGGCTCTTGATGATTTCCCCAATGGAAGAAGCAGAAGACATTGAGGGTGAATGTGCAGTAACTGATCAGGAATATTGTGATTCCATATCAAATTAGATTTATATTTTAATTAATAATTGGCTTTTCACTTATAATTTAGGAGTTAATTTTGGTAGTCCATTAAGCACAAGGATTTGCCTATTTAAAGTTTAATTTTCCTTTTAAACCTGGAATTTGGTATGGTGACAGATTAAGACTACTATGGATATGTAACCCCTATAGGGCTTTTCCAGGCAAGCAATGAAAAAAACTGAAGCCTTTGACTAATTTGGAGATTGATCCCCTAGAAGTGATCAAACCCTTTTTCATGTTCTCCCATCATTTTGTCAATTTTCCCTAACTTTCCTAAGATAAAAAGGTTTTATCAAGATACAGTTCACAGCCCCAAACAAAACCTATCAGCATCATATTTTCTTTCCAACTAAGTGAAAATTTGCTGAAAGGCAGCATTATGAAAGGAAAATTTTGAGATGTTTAAGAAGGCAGGGTGTGCTAGAATATGCACTTTTTTAAGAATATAATAACCTTGTAGTTTAACCAACCACAGATATCACAAACAGACAACAGCATACCAAACCAATGTGCTGACATTTTAGTTAATGCAGATTTTTCATATAAAAAAGCTGGCTAAGAAAATATAAACATAAGTTTTCAAGAGAAACAGTCGTTAATAACCAAAACTCTTGACAAGCAAAGTTTCACTTAAACTTCAAAAGTATTGCAAAACAGTTATGCCACTATATTTCTAAGAAATATACTATGTTACCTTGAACAGCAGCATCCCAGGAAGCTATGCGCAGCTCTTCTAATAGCTCTTCTGCTTTCTCAACAGTAGCCATTTTGGTTGCCATGCTTACCTGTAATCAATAACTGAATAAGCATATAAAGGTAGCTTTTCCTTTGAGCTTTAGCACAATAATGAATCATACCTCAGCATAGTTGTTGTAATTAAGAAGCTTTGCCTTTTCCAGCCTAAGCTTCAATATTTCATCAATAATTGCTGTATTATTCAGATCACCACTCGAAGCTCGAGTTACATGAGCACGGTATATTTCTTCACGTAAACCACGGTTTTTGGCATGTTGCATGACAGACATAAAAATTGGGGTATCCAATGTAATTATCCACGGCCCATTCTCAGCAGTTGCGTCTGCATGACCCTGATATGATAATATATAATAGAAAACAGTTGATTAGACTTGATGAATTAAACCAACTTGCCTAGATAATGACATGTAGTACCTTAGATACTGCAGTCTGCGCAGCCAAACCAAGTGATGTAGCTGGCAATCCTTCAATATGTTTCTTATCTGTTATGAGTTTTTCAAACTTCTTTGTGGCATCCAGTACGTTTTCCCCAAATTTTTGTGATAATCTTTTCAGTTCCTGCAATGAGCAAAGCAAAACTAAGACTTACTCCTAATGATAATTATTTGATAAAAGACTAAAACGCGTGAGGTGTTTACTGTTGAGCCGGCACTGTTCACACACAAAACACTGTGGATGGCACTATGCATTTTTCAATAATTCATTTTGGTCCTTGAATTTTTATTTGTGTGACTTGATCCTAATTGAAGGCCAATTGCGTATGAATTCTTAGTCAAGCATGAAATTGAAAGAAGATGGACCAAAATGAAAAGGATGTCAAACATGGATGTCGTGCTAGAGATTACATGAAAAATACACTTAGGTTCTTGATCTTTAAAAGTAATGCAATGTATACAATTTAGGTCTCCTTAAATTTTAAAAAATCAATTTTGGTACACAAGTTCATTTATGTTATTTTTCAGTCCTTGGTTAGAGACTGGAGAGAGATTGGTTGCTGATTTCTGACGATGTGCGAGAAAGTCTCTGTTCACTCCATATCCGACCACCAAAATAGGTTTTCTTGGTGTCCACAAGTTCCATGAGATAAGAGGGGCTTCATGGTGATTGTTTAGAGCCTCGATGTTGCATAAAAAAACAGATATGAGATGAGAAACCCAAAACTAAACTGGTTTGATTTCGGGTTTTTGGATCTTTTTGAGGTATTTAGAATTGAAGGAATGGTTTGTGAATGTTATAAGGGTGTGGGTGATGTGTTTTAGGGTTGAAATAGCTTGAAATTTAGGTTTTTTAGCCAAAAGACTAGCTGCCCAATTTTCCAGGAATTTGGGCTTGCAGCTTGATAATTGGGTTTTTTGGCCAAAAAACCAATTGTCTGATTCTTCAGCCACCACTGTGGTGGCTGGAATCTAGGCTTGCAGATGATACATCGTCTGCCTTGGTGGGCAACATGTTACCTGCTTTTTTTTTTCAAAAACATAAGTCGTCCACCCCTATAGAAAATTAAAAAATATATAAATAAGCTAGGCATGAGCATGTTGGGTCAAAGCCCTGTGAGTCTAAGCTTTTTTTTTCCCTTTTCATATTTTTTTTAGCTTGAATATAAATTTAAAAATATTGAACCCGATTAAATTCATAATGCAAATCACAGGTTTGACTAGTTAAACCACAACAACCGGGCTATTTTTTTTTTCTGACCTTGCTTTTTTTTTAATGATATATTTTTTAGATATATATTTTTTAAAATTTATGTTTCAATTAATATCCCTCATCTGTAAATTTTTTTTGCTTATTTAACCTTTTTTGGATAGAGAATGTTTTTTGATGACGTTATGCATTTTTAATTTTTGAAAAGATTATTCTAATTCATCTATAATATTTTTTTTATGTTTTGTATATAAGAACTTTATTTTTTTAAATAAAAAAATGTTTATTTTCAAATAATATTTCTAATATGTGCAACCTTGCATAATATTTTTTATATTTTTATTTTATTTAATCAATTTTATATGTTTGTCTATTTTTAATATCATTTGATTGAATAAAAAAATTAATTTTAATAAATTAATTCAGTAAGTACAACTGGGTAAATATTTCGTCTTCCAAGATTAAATATCTTTATCTATACCAGTCTTTTGATTTTTCTAGTTTTATTTTTAGTTATCATTAATATCTTTTTTTCCGTTTATTAACACAAATAGTTCTCGATTTATTTGATTACATGTATGCATGAGCTTTTCAGTTTATGTTAAGAATTTGTTTATACACAAAAATGCATCAAAAAAGCCTGCATGTACAATTTTTTTGTAAGAGAAAAAAACATATGGCCCACCAGGGAATGCGAGTCAAATGGCTAGTCATTTAACTAAAGAATGTGTTATTGGCAGCACATGCAAATAACCAAGCATCCTTCTCAAATAAATAACTAGAATGAGAAGGCAAAGAAGACTTTCTTTCAAATGAAAAATTGTAATATAAAAGCACCTGTTCAATTTTGTTAAACTGCTCTCTTTTATCATCATCAAGAGCAACACCATTAAGAACCGCTTCCTTTATTTGGGCTGTATTCACAAAAATACAGAAGCCATCAGGCATGTAAGAAAGCTTCGGTGTAGTTTTAAATGATTATGTCAAACCAATTAAATAGGAAGCAAGAACACTGCAAATGATATAGCATTTATCTGGTAAGCAATACCACAAGTGCAAGACAGAGTTAACTAGTTGATAAATAGTAATCTGAATTTTGTTGAAAAGTACATCTAGTAATTGATGGAGTTCAATGAAGCCAACATGTGAACACAAGTTCATGAAATAGGCAACCGTTAAAAGCACTCTCCACGTCCATTCAAATCACAACTGAGCAATATCAGTGGAGATAAAAACAATTAACATGATGTATCATTTTATTTTCTTCCTCCTTCCATGTTTCAAATCCATGCAATCATTCTCAGAAATCTGCATAATCCTAGTACAGTTATTCAGTTTACAGGTACATGCTGCCACAAAATTGCATCTTGTGGCCTTAGAGGTATAGAACATCTCTATTTGTTGATATCAACAGCTAACGCATGCTCATTTCTTTTGTTCTCTGATTGTCATACCCCCAAAGACCAAGATAATCAAATAATTAAAGCTACATCATATAAATTCAGCAAACCTGTGAAACTGCTAGACTAAAGTCTCAAACTGACAAAATCCAGACAGCTAGAACAAAATACATAGAATTAGGTGGATGAAAAATGGAAGAGCAAATAATACTATTTCAGAAGATAAAAGAAGTTTCAGATACTTACATTCCACTATACGTTTCTGAGCATCACTTAGCGATGTCCATTGAGGAGATTCTTGGATGGCCTTAAATGCATCATATATCGGTTTACTTTGTCCCAACCTAAGCTCAAACTTAACTTTTTCGGGCTGTGGACAAAAGCTCAAAGCTGTGAGCACAAGAAGGGCAATACAGTGCACAAATTCATAAGACGGGCAATCAACAAATTAAAGCAGACAATAGTCTGATATCAAACTAACAAGAAAATTCATTTTTGTTTAGTTATTACAACACCCATTTTCCAAGTCAAGTCCCAACATAGATTAGCAGTCATGGACATAAGCACACAAACATGTGCGTACAAGTGCATAGATTATGAGAAATAAACAATTTACCTGAACTTCTTCAATTGCAGAACGGAGTTCAGGTGAGTCTTTAACAGCCTTAAGATGATTGATCATACCCCAAACAATAGCCAACTGATCTGTTATCTTCTCCAATGGCTCCACCAATTTTGGCCATGATGGCTCCACTGTTCTCTCCAATTCCTCCAAATCACTCTCCTACAAAGACACGGTAAAAAAACAACCATCACAGACCAAAAAGGACCAAACTTTGATCAACCCATGAACTGAAACTAATAAAGATTTCACGAAATATATAACGCAAAACAAAACCCAGAAATCAAAACGTGAAAAAAAAAAAAAAAAACAACAACAACATACAACATACAAGGTTCTTTAGGAGAGCACGAATCCCAGGTCGAACATGTTTATGTTCAACAACATCAAAAGGAGGAAATTCAAAGTCTTGCAATAAAGGATTGGATTCATCAACGACAGTAGCCATTGAAATTGTAGGAGGAGGAGAGACTGAAGAAGAAGAGTAGCAAGTAGAGATAGAGAGAGGGGTTCGCGTTGATTTGTGAAGGATTTGGAGACCCAAGGAGAAAGAACAAAAACAAAGAGGTCAAGGACGAGATTTGAGAAATTGTTTGGGGGCAAAATGGGAAGAAGGGATGTTTTTATGCGTTTAAGTCTTCCCGGATTAGGGCATGTTTCTTTCCCAGAAAGTAATTTTCGAGAAATTATTTTCCAAACTTTCATATATTTATTTGTTATTAGAAAAGTTAGTCAATGAAAAATATTTTCCGGTCAACGAAAAACATTTTCTAATTAACGAAAAACACTTTTCAATCAATTTCAGTCAAAGAAAAATTTGGTCTGGTTTTCAGGAAAGTATTTTCCCTTTAGCTATGTTTGTTATCCGGAAAGTGGTTTTCAAAAAATCATTTTCCAAACTTTCTTGTGTTTATTTGTCATTAGAAAAGTTGGTCGATGGAAAATAGGGGTGAGCAAAAAAATCGAAAAACCGAGAAAACCAGAACAAAAATAACCGAAAAAACCGAACCGAGAAAAAAAACCGATTAAACCGATTAGAATTTTTTTAAAAATATTCGGTTCGGTTTGGTTCGGTTTAATAAACCTAAAACCGAGAAAACCGAACCAGTTCAGTTAAAAAAAAAAACTATAAAAACCCTTTCTAAATTTTTAACCCTAGCATTCCCCTCCTTCTGCATCTAGTAGCCGCCCCCCTCCCAAAAAGCCCTTACAAGCCAGATGTAGACTTTGGCCAAATCTCAATCTCAATCTCTCATACTCTCAGCTGATAAAAAATGAATTCTTCATCACTTTGACCAGATCTAAACTTCTAGTGTAAGGCAGCTGTTAGATGATGAATGCCCTGAAGACTTTATCAAGGGCCTTATTCTTTCTGCTTGTTCTTTGCTTTCAGTAAAAGGAATGTGAGAAGAAGTGGCTCTTAGTCCTCCCCTGATTCTTGGCCCTTGTTCCTTTTTATTTCATTATTCTAATTCTTTGTTTCTTTGTTTATGATTTTCAGAAATTGACTTTGTGAGTTTGCTCACTCAGTTCTTGGAACATCTTGTGAGTAAGGGAAGCCAAGATGTACATGTTCACAATGTTCTTGGTAAAATATCATTGGTAGCAATAACAACCCAGAACACTTCCTCAAGATTTTTGTATGGAACACGAAAGAGATAGTCTACTATAGGTTTTTCAAGTTTTTTTGTTAAAAATCAGAACCAGACCGGACCGAAACCAATCGGTTTAAACCGGTTCCGGTTCAAATTTTCCAGTTTTTCAAAATTTTATTTTGGTTACTTTTTTAGATAAAAACCGAACCGAACCGAAAATGATCACCCCTAATGGAAAACACTTTCTAGTAAAAGAAAAATTTGACTTGGTTTTTAGAAAAGCGTTTTCCTGAAAAATTTGGAGGCAAAACACTTTCCAGAAGTTGTGAAAAATTTAGAAATGTTATTATTTGCTGATTATATCAAATTTGATCATCGAACTTTTGATTGCTATATATATTTTATTTTGAATATTTATTTTTCAATTTCATCTCTTAAAATTTTATTTTTATATTAACTCTAGTTCTTATTTTTATAATTGTTATTTACTTTTTCCTTATTATTTTTTTATTGAAATTTTTTATCTATCAAATTTGGTCCTCATTTTTTTTATTATTACTTATTTTATTTGAAATAATTTATGAAATGTTGATTATTATTATTTTAATTTCTTCATCTTTCATTTTTTTTTTAATTTTTTAGATTTGATCTCTATTATTTTGATTATTATTTATTTTATTTGAGATAATTTATGAAATTATATTTTTTTTTCAATTTCATTATCATTCAACTTTTTAATTTGTAAGATTTATTCCTCATTATTTTAATAAACTTGAGAAAAATAAAATATTAATAAGTTATTTTTCAGCTCATTTTCCATGACATAACCAAACACTATAAAATATTTTCCAACTTATTTTCCATTACACTACCAGACATCGAAAAATACTTTCTCGAAATTCACTTTTCTCATAAATTCACTTTTAAAAAAAAAATTACTTTCCAGCAAACAAACGGGACCTAGGATTGGGTGGATTGAGCGGGAGAGGGAGGTAAAGGAAGCCATGATGACTAGGAAAAGATTGATGTTGATTTGCTTACAAAGAAAGCTCCAATTCCATAATAGTATATAGGCTTTTCTACATGTTATACTTCGTAATTTTTTTAAAAAAAAAATCCGTTGCATTCACACATTTACTTTCATTTTGTAAATGTCAAATTGTAAAAAATCCTCCAAAAATCTAGAAAAATAAATATTCCTTGAATAATTTATTTTTTTGGATTTCTACCGTTGATTAATATGATTTTTTTCAAGTATTTCTTTTATTAGGTTTTTACTAGTGAGATTGTTTATACTACATTATAGGCATTCATAAAAAAATATCAATAAACAACAATGAAAAAGCAACAACTCCTAAGAAAAATGACCCATTCATTATTGCGGGCAAATTCAAAATAATATAAATTGTTATAGGAGTGGCAATTAAAAGTTAGATTTGTGAATATCATGGCAAACTTAAAACAATTTTGGGTATAACAACTATATCAGACTCGCGATACTCTTAATTTTACCCTTCAAATTAAAAAAAGTATTTTTTTTCAATTGTAATAATATCTTTTTTCATATTTATTAATAATTATAATATTAATAATGATGAATTTAATAATATTTATAATACTAATATTAAATATACATAACTCAAGTTTACTTAGATCTAGAAACCAAGCAACACCTTATTACTATTTTTTTTAAATAGTAATAATATTTTTTTTCAAATTTATTAATAATTATATAAATAATATTAAGAATAAGAATGAGAATAACAACAACAACAACAACCATGTCAAATCCAATATGCTTGGATCTGACAACCATGCTTGACCCAAGTATAGTTGAGTCTATAGCATGCCCGATCCAAATTACTTAGATTTGATCAATATGCATGACCCAAGTTTACTTAGGGTGGGGTAAATATGCCTGACCCAAGTAATAATAATAATGGAAATAATAATAATAATAATAATAATAATAATAAAGTAAAAAAGAATGATGATGATGATGATAAGAACAACAACAACTATCATGTTACATCTAAAATGCTTGGGTCTTGCAATCATGCCTGACCCAAGTTTAGTTGGATATAGCAACATGCCTGACCTATCATATTTAGATCTAGCAAACATAGTTGACTCATAATATTTGGATCATGCTAATAATAATAAATAAAAAACAACAATAATAATTATACTAATAACAACAACAACAACAATGCTTGACCCAAGTTTAATTGGGTTTAATAACCATGCTTGACCCACATTATTTGTGTTTGGAAAAAATGTCTGACCGAATTTACCTGGCTCTAGCAAACATGTCTAGCCTGGGTAATAATAATAACGACGACGATGATAACAACAGCAACTATCGTGTCAGACCTAAGGTGATTGGGTGTGACAACCATGTTTGACCCAAGTTTAACTGAGTCTAGCAACATGTATGACCCACGATATTTGGGTTTGACAAACATACCTTATTCAAGTAATAATAATAATAATAATAATAATAATAATAATAATAACAATAACAATAACAATAACAACAACAACAACAATAATTAGATAAGTATTGTTAGGAAACTAGTGTATTAAAATTTTATTTTTATTTTTCTATTTAGTATTAAGGCTTATAGTTTTCTTATTGGAAAGATGTAATTGATAGCATTATGAAAGAAAAGAGAGGCATTGTTTAATATAATTTGAGTGATATTGGAGTTTTTCTATAATTATTACTATGTTTTTTATTTGGAGAGTTTTAATAAATTAAGGAGGTTATTCCACTATGACATCACCAATGTTTTTTTTTTTCAATACACACACATACATTTTCCTTTATTTTCTTTTCCAGGAAAGAAAATGAATATAAAAAATAAATAAATAAAAGGTGTCTATTTCAAGGTATTGTAATCCCACTTCATTTTCATGCCGTCCTGCATTCATCACTCGGAGATCGTGAGTCAACCAATTCATAAACTATAATTTCAGCCGTACACTTCCTAATCAATGGCGTTAACTACGCATTTGATTCCTCAGAAAATAAATAAATAAATAAAACTTTGTAAATGCGGTAGTTCATCTAGAAAACACAAACTTTTTATGTCATTTAATTAATTGAATCCAATATTTTTCATTGGTTGGTATAGTTGTTGGTGCAATCATTGATTATATTTTATTTGGGTCCTTAATTTTGCAAATTTGTAGAGAATACTTATATTATAATCACAACTAAAATATTAAGATTTAACTATCTAGCAAGTGACTTAATAATAAGAGTTTGAAATCAAGAAATTTATTTCTTTTATAATTTTAGGTTCAAATTTTATGGTTACTAATATAATAACTACTGAGATTTACATAGTCGTTAATTGTAGTATTTATAAAATTAGTCGAGGTGAACGCAAATTAACTGAACACTCTTATTAATAAAAAAAAAACAACAAGATTTGATTTTATTGTTTAATAAAATGAATTAATATTATTTTAAGCATTTTAGATCAAAATCGTGCGATAGCTTAATTAATTAAAGGATGTACGGTGTGTATGAGATTATGGGTTAAGTCCCCAACAGCATTTACGTCATTTGTGTTTGTTAGTCTTTTTTTTGTGTTTTTTTTAAGGGAATGATAAACTACAGCTCATCTGCTGCTTATACAAAGAAAAAAAAAAAAAAAAAAAAAAGGGCTAGGCATGCAGGTCCTCTTCAAGCCCATACCTTATTTTTCTGGTCAAGTTTAGCTTAGCATGCCCCCCCCTTTAAATCTATCATTTAAAAGTAAAGTTTTGTTTCTATATTAAAATTAAATCAATTAAGTGGGCTTTATAACTGGGATCATAAATTTAATAAATGAACTAAATATTAATCAAAGAGTCTAATTGAGATTTTTGTTAATTTTTTATATGTTTTTTTTTTAATTTTATCATTGAGTGAGATTTTTATTGAATTTTATCTTTTAATACGAGGTTAATGGTAAATTAATCTTGATATTTTTTTTTATTAGACTGACTAAATATCAATTAAAGAGTTGGGTATAAATTTTTCAAGTTTAAAAACTTATACAAAATTTAATAATAATGTTGAAGAAGGTATTTAATGATTTAAATATGTTCATAGTCAATTCATTAATCCAAACATTTAAACATCAAGTTAATCAAGCACAATGTCTTAAGTTGTGCATAAACCATGCATTTTAAAAAAAAAATTAATATTTTAAACTGTATACAAATTTTTTTATAACATGTTAGTCGGTACCTTTTGGATTGCTCGATATCTTAATCTTTCTGTTTAAGATCATTATTCATCATTAAGTCTTTATTTACTATATTTTACTCTTATCTATTTCAAGTTGACCCGGCTGTTCCGCTTGGCAACACCCTTGCGGACTACTTCCTTCCTTCGAAGCTTCGGGATTTGGATATAAAATATATGTGTAACTTGAGAGCCAAGGTTACTTTGTGCTCATCAGGATAATAGCTAGCTAGCTAGCTTGGAGTTGGAGACCGTATTGCATTGATTATATTAGTTTTGCTCAGGCTGCCATTTCCATACATTTCCCCAGCTGCTACCACTTCATCTTCCTTCCCTTTCCCTATCATCATGCTCACCTGGTTCTACATCTCCTTGCTTCTCCCGCTTCTTATTCTTCCCTCTACTAATTCAGTTTATTTTCAAATATCTCAATTTAACGAGACCAACATGTATTATCAAGGTGATGCAGTGGCTTCCGGTGGACATATTGAATTCAACCTTATGAACTATATAAATCGTGTTGGATGGGCAACCTATCCGGAAAGGGTGCGGCTCTGGGACTCGAGTTCAGGAAAACTTTCTGATTTCACATCTCATTTCTCCTTCTCCATTGATACCCTTGAAGCACCCAATTATGGTCATGGAATTGCTTTCTTCCTCGCTCCTGTTGGTTTTCAAATCCCACCCAATTCTGCTGGTGGCTTTTTAGGCCTATTTAACACTACTACCATGAAATCCTCTCAGAATCAAATTGTTTCGGTGGAGTTTGACTCTTATCCAAAGGATGGATGGGATCCAAAAGTTGAGCATGTGGGGATCAACAACAACTCTATTATGTCAGCTGTATATACACCTTGGAATGCAAGCCTTCACAGTGGAGATACTGCCGAGGCATGGATTACCTATAATTCGACTGATAGAAATTTGAGTGTGTTTTGGAATTACCAAACAACCTCAGATCCTCGTGACAATTCTAGTCTGTTTTACATAATCGATCTCAGTAAGTTTTTGCCTGAGTGGGTCACTGTTGGCTTCTCAGCAGCTACAGGTCAGAATCTAGAACGACATAGACTTTTATCTTGGGAGTTCAATTCAAGCTTGAACGTTAAGGAAACGAAAGGTAAGAATTCAAAGAAGAGCAAGATTATAATTGGTATCATTGTTTCGGTACTTGTTCTGATAGCTGGGGCGACTACAGCATTTGTGATTTTGAGGAGAAGGAAACAAATGATGACAAGAAAAAGAGCAGCAGAGAAAATGACGTCGATTAATGAAGTCCTTGAAAGAGGAGCAGGGCCGAGAAGGTTCTCTTATGATGATCTAGTTTCAGCTACAAACAACTTCTCAGACCAGAGGAAGCTAGGCGAAGGGGGGTTTGGTGCTGTTTATAGGGGGTACTTAAATGATATGGACATGGAAATTGCAGTGAAGAAGATTTCAAGAAGTTCTAGACAAGGTAAGAAGGAGTACATCACCGAGGTGAAGACAATTAGCCAGTTGAGACACCGGAATCTGGTGCAACTCATAGGCTGGTGCCACGATAAAGGTGAGTTTATGGTGGTGTACGAGTTCATGTCAAATGGCAGCCTCGATTCTCATCTCTTCGGCAAGAAGAAGATGAGTCCTCTAAGTTGGGCCGTGAGATACAAGATATCTCTCGGCCTGGCCTCGGCATTGCTTTATCTTCATGAAGAGTGGGAGCGGTGCGTTGTGCATCGAGATGTCAAATCAAGTAACATAATGCTGGATTCTAGTTTTAATGTCAAGCTTGGTGACTTTGGGTTGGCTAGGCTCATGGACCATGATGAATCTGGTCCCACAACAACAGGGCTAGCAGGAACTTTCGGTTACATGGCTCCAGAATACATAAGCACAAGAAGGGCTAGTAAAGAGTCTGATGTGTACAGCTTTGGAGTGGTGGCCTTGGAGATTGCTAGCGGAAGAAAGGCAAATGATCCCGTCGGTCAGAATCCTGAAATGAGCTTGGTTGAGTGGATTTGGGATCTATATGGATGTGGAAATCTTAGGTTGGCTGTTGACAAGAGACTTGACATTAAGGATTTTGACGATGAGAAACAAGCAGAGCGTTTGATGATTGTTGGATTATGGTGTGCCCACCCCGATCACAATCTGAGGCCATCAATTCGACAGGCAATTCATGTTTTAAATCTTGAGGCTGCAATACCAGATCTGCCTCCGAAGATGCCTGTTGCTGTGTTTCATGTGCCTCTACCATCACTTACTTCTAGTGAGCCTTCTTCCATAACGAATACTAGCCTTGATGCAGGGCGTTGAGTACTATTTCTATCCTGGCTTGTACCTACTCATCGATCCATCAATGCATAATTTCGATATTCTACTGCTACGCTAAGCCTTTGTTCATTTCATATGTAGTGTAATTAAATTATATTGTGACGAAGTAGTAAGAAATTCAGATTGAACTTGTGCTTTTCACTGCTATTCTAGGATGAGGTGTCTATATTTAATCGTTTCATGTTGTACCCTGCAAAAACAATTTTTCTATCAAGATATGATAAGAGATCGAAAGCTTAAGTTAATATATTATAAGAGAAAAATAATATATAACAATGAGAATAAAAACATAAAAGAGTGTATATTATGATGGTCATGTGTTGTGTCGTGTTGTTTTGTGTTCCTGTGTGACCTTTTATTCTATATAGTTATTCATTGCAAGGAAAATCAGTTTTTAAAGTCAATTTAGATGTTAATTGGAATAGATTAAAGTCTAAGGACTTAATTAGTTTTTGGGATGTTTAATTAGATGAATCAAGGATTTAATTGTAAGAATATTAAAATTTGATGGATAATTAAAGACTTCTTTGAAGAAACTCAAAACCAAAGACCAAACTAAAAAAACACGTTATTGTAGGTGATAAATTAACCAAATCAAGGGTCAAATTAAAAAAAAATAAAAGTTTGATTGTTAATTAAAGGTGTTAGTGCATAAATCGAGAACCAAGAATCAAGATGAAAATAGAACTGAACTTTGGGGTTGATGATTGATTTTGGTAGGGGTAAAATTACATAAAATTAAAAGTTTGAGAGGCAATTACGGGTATAATTAAAAGCAATTGAAAAAACAAGGACTAAAGTGAAATTTATTTAATCCCAAATTAAAAACCCTAACTTTTAGGGTTTAACCTAGACGACGCATCGTTTAGCCACTATTTAGCTTCTTCTTTGGCAGTTTTGACTAATCGAGTAGGTACCTTCAAGTGAATGAATGTGGTGTCTTCAATCACCTTTAATGCTGTAATCACCATCATTCAACCGAGAAACATCCTCTCTACAAAGATCAACTACTCTTATTAAACATTTACATCCCATTTTTTGTTAATGAACTCAATAATATTTTATCCCTAATAAGTCATCATTGTATTTTTAGATTCTTGACTGACTGAGTTGGCAGCTTCAAACGAATAAATATAGAGCTATAAACCTCTAAATTGAGCAATAATGGATTCAATCGAAAGATATGCTTCTCCTCTACCAAGTTCAAGTAGTCTCCAATGATGTTTACATTGGAGTTACTCCAGCGAAGCCTCAAATTTGGTCACCTCAACCAGCCTTGATTAAAATACCCATGTGTGCAAAATTAATTAGTTTTTTGTATGTTCACACTTAAGAATTTCCAAAGGGTTCTTTTCAAAGGTCATAAATCTTTCATAAAAAATCAAAAGGTGAGGGAGCATGCTTTTGTCTCCAAGCAAAAGAAAACCACTTAGACAAATTTGTTACTAAATCACGATCCCAAACCCATTGAACGATAGAGGTTCTAACTGTTAAGCTTTAATAAGAGAGTTAAGCTTTGGTCAATTTATATTTGAATTCATCAAGAACCCTAGCAAGGCTCTATAAATACCCCCTGGAAAATAAAGAAAAAGGAGAGAGAGTAAAAACATGGAGAAACACACTGTGACAAGATCTTAATGTGAAGGTTCAAGAGCCTAACATAAAATGTCTAATAAGCTTTGGAAGGAAAAGATAGCGAAAGGGAAAGAAGGAAAGAAAAGAGAAGGAAAATAACAATTCATAGTTAGCAAGCTTTGAGAAGGTATAATAATGTAAAAGTTTAAGGGTGAAGTCCATGTGACTTGTCTATTCATGCTTTCTTAATGTTTAAACTTCTTTTGATATTGTTTGAGCTTATCTAGCATTTTTTTGGTTTGATTTTGGTGCTAGAATAATCTCATGTTTTTTGGTAGAGTTTGATTGTTTTTGTTATTGTTTTAAACATGTTTTAGATTGCTTAAGCTTTCGTTATGATAATTTGTTTTAGTTTTGGTCAATAATGTGTTAGAGAGACTTCCACTAAAGACATGATTCTTGATTTTGATGCTTGTTTGATTCTATGTTTTTAGCCCAATAGCATGTGATCATGTTTTTGTGGTATTTTAATTGGTGTTTGAATATGTTTTGTAATAAAAGAAAAAATAGGTCGATTTTGTTTGTGGTTTAAAGATTTTGGAAGCATGTTAATCAATTTGATATTTTTTAGTGCAAGTTCATGATCCATACAAGTATGTTTTGACATATTAATGTTAAAAATATCAAGTTTTGAATCTAAATAACATGAATATGTTTGCTATTTAGCTTTGGTCGTTTTGAAATTTGAAACTCAATACATTCTATTGATGATTTTATGTTATTTTTTAGTTCTTTAGATTTAACCATGCTTAGTATTATTGGTAATGTGGTTTATAAGGACCAAAAGCAACATGTTTCAGAATTCTAAAAGGCTAGTTTTGGGTCTAACAGTAGGGTGGGAATTTCTGGGTTGCTGGGTACAGTTTCTTCATGTTTTTGGAAAGAATATTATCATAGCCTTATGATTTAGACCAACTTTGATCCAATTATTTGCACTAAACCATTCAGGCAACTTGACTAGTAGATAATCTAGGATTTATTTGCATCAATAACAAGTTTCTGGTGGTTTTAGTCTTAAAGTTTTGGTTTTGAACCGAAACTCATTTTGAAAAAACCATGTTGATTCTTTGATAACCAAAATTAATGGATGCTAGATTATGAATCCTTGTATGATTTTGAATAAAACCTTGCTCTTGATTGCACGAAAACTTGTTTGGATTGAAATTTGTGTTTGTTAGATTCTTGATGAATGATTTTCATATTCTTCATGATTTGAGTGTTTGATTTGTTTTTCTATGAAATTTTTTATGATTTATGTTAATTTTCAACTTTAATTTTATTTTAGTTTAAACCTTTGTTTTGGTTTAGTTCTTGGATCAAACCTTGGTTTTTTGTTCGGTTCATGGTTGAACTAGTATTTTTGTGTCAACATGTTTTTTTTTGTTTCAAGTCAAGTACTTGAGGCCTGTTTGTTTGGATAATATTTTGTTAAGAATTTTTTGGTCTAAAAGGGTGTTTGATAAACACACTTTTAAGTCCATTTTGATAGTTTTTAGGAAAAGAAAAGATGATTTTACTAAATATAACCTTACAAAAATAAAATAAAAATTAAAAACTTGGAGGCCTAATATCCAAACCGACATGTTGTTTAAACAACTTAGGCCATGTTTGTTTCCCGGAAAGTAGTTTCCGGAAAACCATTTTCCAAACTTTCCTATGTTTGTTTGTCATTAGGAAAGTTGGTCAATGGAAAACACTTTCCGGTCAACGGAAAACACTTTCCAGTCAATTTCAGTAAAAAAAAAATTTGACTAGGTTTTCAGGAAAGTGTTTTCCCTTTAGCTGTGTTTGTTTTCCGGAAAGTGGTTTCTGGGAAATCACTTTTCAAACTTTCTTGTGTTTGTTTGCCTGTAGGAAAGTTGGTCAATGGAAAACACTTTCCAGTAAAAGGAAAATTTGGCTTGATTTTCAGGAAAGTGTTTTCCTGAAAAATTTGGGAGGAAAACACTTTCCGGAAGTTGTGAAAAATTTAGAAATGTCATTATTTGTTGATTATATTAAATTTAATCCTCAAACTTTTAATTGGTATATATATTTTGTTTTGAATATTTATTTTTCAATTTCATCTTTTAAAATTTTATTTTTATATTAACTTTGGTCCTTATTTTTATAATTGCTATTTGCTTTTTCCTTGTCATATTTTTATTGAAATTTTTTATCTATCAAATTTGGTCCTCATTTTTTTATTGTTACTTATTTTATTTGAAATAATTTATGAAATGTTGATTATTATTATTTTAATTTCTTCATCTTTCATTTTTTTTAAAAATTTTTAGATTTGATCTCTATTATTTTGATTATTATTTATTTTATTTGAGATAATTTATGAAATTATATATATTTTTTTAATTTCATTCTCATTCAACTTTTTAATTTGTAAGATTTGTTCCTCATTATTTTAATAAGCTATGTATGAATATAGGATATAATAAAAAAAATTCATCATTATAAATACTTTTTAGATTTCATTTTTTTTATTGTAAGTGATTAAATATTTTATATATTAGATAAACTTGAAAAAAAAAATTAATTCATTAATAAATTATTTTCCAGTTCATTTTCCATAACACAACCAAACACTGGAAAATGTTTTCCAGTTCATTTTCCATAACACTGCCAAATATCGAAAAATACTTTTCCGGAATTCACTTTCCAGGAATTCACTTTACTGCAAATAAACGGAGCCTTAGCCGAACTCTAGTCCAAAACTACAACCAACCCCCTAAATTCTTGTTTCTAAAATTCCTGTTTCCAGTGTGCGTTTATATATATATATATATATATATATATATATATATATATATATATATATATATATAAACATCTATCATAGACAAATATTCTATTTTATACTCTTAAAATAAAACTTCATCGCATGTAATCTTGAATGAGATATATAACTCTAGAATGAATCGGAATGATTTTTTTTCATCGAATGAACATGAAAAAAAAAAAATTTAAAGATTAAAAAAAGGTGATATTTGTTGGGAATAATATAATATAATGAAAGAGTCAATGATTGAAATCTTATATAAATCAAATATATCACTTATATGTATGAATCAATTCCTTTTAATGAAGTAGATATGGAATTGAAAAGGATAGATATCTACAAATTCTTTGTGAGAAAGTCTTTTCGTTATTAAGAAAGTTATTTTTACTAAAAAAATAATATTAAGGATCGAATTCCACTATTATTTCGATCTTTTTTTTTAATTGAATTGGAGTATAAGATTTTATTTCAATAAATTATTTTAAGAGATATTTAATAAGATTTTAAAAGTTTAGAGATTGAAAAGGCTTTTTTTTTCCTTAATTTGTATAGCCTGAAGGTGGATAATGATAATTGATTAAAATTTTACAAAATATATTATAGTAATAAAAAAAAATGTTTGATAGTATAGTAGTGATTATTTTTTAAAGTGTTTTTTACTCAAAAATTTATTAAAATAATATTTTTTTTCATTGTTTAAAAATTACTTTGGACATCAGCTCATCGAAACAATTCAAAAAAAAAAATTACACAAAAATAATTTAAAATTAAAAAATATTATTTAGAATTCAATTTATAAGATATTTCCACTTTCTTGTGAGTCCAACAATGGTAAATCAACCACCGTAACCTTGTTGCACTAATATTTATTTGTCAATAGAATAGTTTATATGTCCTCTATATCTTATGGGTACTCTAATTTTTTAAATATATAAAAAATATATTAGTCTCAATAAATGTTTTAGTATTATCATTAAATCTAAAAAAAAAAATTATTTTGAAGTTTTATTTTAAGACAAGAAAAAATTTTCTAATAATATATCTCTTGTCTATCTTTACCATAACAATGTCTTTAACTAAAAACATTATTTATGTTTAGAAAAAATATTTTATGAGTGTTAAATTAAATTAACACAAAATATTAAAATACAATGTCTACATTTTGTGTAATCAAAAGCTAAAGAAATCACAAATGTGATAAAACATGTTCAAAATATATTTTTTAAATATCTTAATAATAAGAAACCGATTTTAATCTATTTTTCTTGAATAATTTATTATTATTATTATTATTATTATTATTATTATTATTATTATTATTTAAAAATCATATCAAAACTTAAAAGTAAATGAATATGAGAAAAAAAAAAACTCTGGAGTGTAAAGAAAAACAAAGAAAAAAAATGAAAAGCAAACAAGTCATCTATTACATTTGAGAAAATAAATGTGTCTGAACCCACAAATCTCTGGCCTCCACATGCACCTATTGACTAAGTCAATGCATGAATTTGTTATCAAATGATTAAAAAACTATATTAAGGTGCTTCACTGGTCATGATCATTTAAACAGTAAAACACTATAATAAATGTCATTTATTTTAGAGTATTAGGTAATAATAATTTCAATCTCATTTAAACAAAATAATTTGCTAGTGAAAGTCTTTCTTTCTTTTTATTAATATTTTTTATTTAAAAAAAAATCTAACATTTTATTCTTAGTTAATAAAAATCAAGAGCATTAAGAAGACATGCCCAAATAATCTAAACAATTTAAAACAAAGATAAAAAAAATATCCTTCTAACTAAAACTCATTTGTCTCATTAATGCACTAAATTATTTTTGAAAATTTGTTTACCATAATATTTGTTTTTTTAGATAACATTCTATTATTATTCCAAAAGTAAGTCTTAATTAAAAAAAAATATTTTAATAATTTTAATACAAGTGTATTAAAAACATAAAAACAATACAACGTTTGTGGTTCTTGTAATACGGAATCAGATATCTTTATTTGTGTTTATTTTTAAACTTCATGATTTAGTTTTTAGTTAACATTAAAATTTATTTTTAAAATTTATTAACACCTATAATTCTTAATTAATTTTATTAAATATTTAGTTCATGATTAAAAAAAAAATATTTCTAAAAAGTTTTGAGGTCAATTTCTCAACGTTTACTCGAGGGAAGCGTGTGGAAAGTGTATAATTGAAATGACATGGAGTTTACCATTTGCTTGACCTATGAATCTAGTTCATGTTTCCCAGCTAGTTTAAGGGCTTCTCGTAATATAATTGAAACCTCCTTTTAGTATTTGATGATATATAATCTATTTTTAATACTTATTAACACATATAATCCTTAATTAATTTTACTAAATATATACATAAAATTTTTAGTTCACGATTAAAAATTTTCTTGTTACTAAAAGAAACATATTAATAATATTAATAATGCTGGAATATTTTTTTCATATTTATTTATTTATTTTAATTTAGCTCGCAATGTGCCACCATAAATCTTGTTTTCATGAGAGATGATAAAAAATTTTTAGGTCAACTGCTCAACGTTTACCGGAGGAAGCGTGTGGAAAGTGTATAATTGAAATGAAATGGAGTTTGCCAATATTTGCTTGACCTATGAATCTTGTTCATATTTTCCATCTAGATTAAAGGCTTCTCGTAATATAATTTGTATGTATTAGAATTTTAAATTCATGATTATAATTTTTCTTGCTGCTAAAATAAATAAGTTAATAATATTTGAATATCTTTTCATATTTTTTTTTTAAATTAATATAATACCAATCAATAATCATATTCGATCATAAATCTTGTTTATACACTGTAAGAGGAAATTACCAAAGGCCAATTGCATAATGTTTACTCGAGGGAGATGGGTAGAAAGTATATTATAATATTCCCTCTTAATTATACGTGTTCTCTTAATATTCAAAGACTCAAAATTGAAAAACAAAATGCAACTTGGTATCAAAATATAAATCTTCAAAAAAGTAGGGACCAAACGATAGAGGATTTGAAACCTTAGATATTGAACTAAAGTTTCCCACATCAAAATATAAATGGGGCATGTGTTTTTGTTTTTTTGTCAAATCTAGATCTATTTCTTTTAATTTCTTTTTTCAACCCTAATTAAATCTTGATTTTGCAAAATAAGAACCGCTTTAATCTGTAATATCTTTGGAAACTCAGAAAATGAGAGATAATCGAAACTGAAAGAAATGCATACAAAAGAAACCATGATATTAGCATTTTGGAGGATGAAATTGAAAAAACTAAGAGTTTGATGATCAAAGTGGACCAAAAAAAAAAAGCACGGCTTATATTAATAGTTGAATTCATGGACACTAATGGGTGCTGCATCGAAACATCCATTTTCACGTTGTCTTTTTCAAGAAAGAAACAAAGGGGGAAAAAAATAGAATTTTATTTTCACGTATTTGATTTGGAGTGCATAATTTTTCTAAGTCGTGGAGGATTCGGTTGCTTGTCCTAAAAAAAATAAAATTATTTATCTAGAAATCTAAAAGAAAAGAAAAGAAACTTTAGAATTTTTAGACATATCCCTTCGTCTAGAATTATTATTATTTCTCAATAAAAGACTTCGGCCTAGGTAGCTAGCTTGGACCATATTGCATCGTATAATTTTGTTTTGGCAGCCATTTTCATAAACAGTTCGTAGCTGTTCCTACCGCTTGTTCTTTCCCTTTCTCTATCGTGATGTGCCCACCTCTTTCTACAACCTAACAAGAATGCCTCATCATTTCTACCTCTCCTTCCTTCTTCCGCTTCTCCTTCTTCCCTCTGCCAATTCAGTTTATTTTCAAACATCTCAGTTTAACGACACCAACATGTATTATCAAGGCGATGCAGTGCCTTTTGGTGGACATATTGAATTCAACCTTGTTGATTATATAAATCGTGTCGGTTGGGCAACCTATCCTGAGAGGGTGCGGCTCTGGGACTCGAGTTCAGGGCAGCTTTCTGATTTCACATCTCATTTCTCCTTCACCATTAATACACTTGGCTCACCCAGATATGGTCATGGAATTGCTTTCTTCCTTGCTCCTGTTGGTTTTCAAATCCCACCCAATTCTGCTGGTGGCTTCTTAGGCCTTTTCAACACTACAACCATGAAATCCCCACAGAGTCAAATTGTTTCTGTGGAGTTTGATTCTTTTTCAAATGATGGATGGGATCCAGAAGTTGGGCATGTTGGGATCAACAACAACTCTATTAGCTCAGCTGTATATACACCTTGGAATGCAAGCTTTCACAGTGGAGATACTGCCGAGGCATGGATTACCTATAATTCTACTGATCGAAATTTGAGTGTGTTTTGGAATTACCAAACAACCTCAGATCCTCGGGAGAATTCTAGTCTGTTTTACATAATCGATCTCAGTAAGTTTTTGCCTGAGTGGGTCACTGTTGGCTTCTCAGCGGCTACAGGCTCTTATGTAGAACAACAAAGACTTCTATCTTGGGAGTTCAATTCAAGCTTGAACGTTAAGGAGATGAAAGGTAACAAGAATTCAAAGAAGAGCAGGATCATAATTCCTGTCATTGTTTCGGTACTTGTTCTGATAGCTGGGGCGACTACAGCATTTGTGATTTTGTGGAGGAGGAAACAAATGATGACAAGAAAAAGAGCAGCAGAGAAAATGACGTCGATTAATGAGGACCTTGAAAGAGGAGCAGGGCCGAGAAGGTTCTCTTATGATGATCTAGTTTCAGCTACAAACAACTTCTCAGACCAGAGGAAGCTAGGCGAAGGGGGGTTTGGTGCTGTTTATAGGGGGTACTTAAATGATATGGACATGGAAATTGCAGTGAAGAAGATTTCAAGAAGTTCTAGACAAGGTAAGAAGGAGTACATCACCGAGGTGAAGACAATTAGCCAGTTGAGACACCGGAATCTGGTGCAACTCATAGGCTGGTGCCACGATAAAGATGAGTTCATGGTGGTGTACGAGTTCATGTCAAATGGCAGCCTCGATTCTCATCTCTTTGGCAAGAAGAAGATGAGTCCTCTAAGTTGGTCCGTGAGATACAAGATATCTCTCGGCCTGGCCTCGGGATTGCTTTATCTTCATGAAGAGTGGGAGCGGTGCGTTGTGCATCGAGATGTCAAATCAAGTAACATAATGCTGAATTCTAGTTTTAATGTCAAGCTTGGTGACTTTGGGTTGGCTAGGCTCATGGACCATGATGAATCTGGTCCCACAACAACAGGGCTAGCTGGAACTTTCGGTTACATGGCTCCAGAATACATAAGCACAAGAAGGGCTAGTAAAGAGTCTGATGTGTACAGCTTTGGAGTGGTGGCCTTGGAGATTGCCAGTGGAAGAAAGGCAAATGATCCCGTCGGTCAGAATCCTGAAATGAGCTTGGTTGAGTGGATTTGGGATCTACATGGATGTGGAAATCTTAGGTTGGCTGTTGACAAGAGACTTGACATAAAGGATTTTGACGATGAGAAACAAGCAGAGCGTTTGATGATTGTTGGATTATGGTGTGCCCACCCCGATCACAATCTGAGGCCATCAATTCGACAGGCAATTCATGTTTTAAATCTTGAGGCTGCAACACCAGATCTGCCTCCGAAGATGCCTGTTGCTGTGTTTCATGTGCCTCTGCAACTAATAGCTTCTAGCCAGCCTTGTTCGATTACAAATACAAGCCTCGAAGCAGGAGGGCGTTGAGCCAGTGCCTTCCCATCGATCCATCATGGATAACTTCGATATTCTACTGCTATAATAAACCTTTGCATGATCATTTTGTATGTAATATATAATTAAAATATGCATCAATCTTTGACAAATATGGTGGTGTATGATTACATATATAATAAATTTCAGTTCACAAATAACAAGTTAATTATTATGATGATGTAACTGGGATGAATGCCATCATTGGGGCTACTTCTTAATTTATTTATTTTTTTTGCATTGATCACTCAAACATATAGTTTTCGTTGAAAAAATTGACAAATTGAAGAAAATATTCTTCAATGATTGGATAAGTGGAGCACAATTATAATGATTTCATGGTGCATGCATGCAACGTGGATTTCCTTGTGATAGCATCGTTTTCCTCATCATGATTTTTTACAAATATTATGGTGATATATATGTTTTTTTTTTAATTCTAATTAAAAGGTCTAAATGATATCACATACATCATTTGCATTTAAAAAAATAAATACAAAAATCATAAAAAAATGATAAAATATATATCAAACTAAAAACTATAAACTATTATGGAGCTCATAAATAAATAAAAAAATAATAATTATTCTATCTATTTTTTTGATTGATCAAATACTTATCACTTCATTAAATATAAGCATAATTTCATTAAATATATTGTTGCGAGGATTGAAAAAACTTTTTTCCTGTTTGTATAAGTATTATTTCATTAAAATTAATATTTGTATTTATCTGATAACTCGAGATATTTATAAATTTTAATTATGCTAGAATGTAAAGAGTTTCATAATTGATAATAACGTTGGTGTACATTATTGATTGTACTGCCTTGCACTATTATTAATGGAGAAATTGGTGAATGTCGGTGATATAGTGACTAAAATAGCCATTGATGGAGAAAGAAAACAACTGATTTTCATAAAAGGTGATGCATGGTGGACCATGGCCACTGACTAAAATGTAGTCTCATTATGCTTAAAAATCTATACTTTTAGAGAATATATCAATAAATGCGTAAAAAAGTTTGGGTGTAGTTTTGCATGAATTTTTTTATGTTTTTTCTTTGTTTGTGGACAATATTAAAAAATATTACTTTTATTTTTATATTTTAAATATAAATGATGTACATTTAGATTGTTTAATTGGACTATAATATTTTATTTAAACAAATTAAAAATCCAAGAGATATTTAATCAGATTTCAAATGTTCAGTAAAGCTTTTTCTCTTTTTGTGTAACCTAATGATAGTTGATTAAAACTTTATGAATGACATTAGGATCAAAAAAACCGTGAAGAGAAATTAAATATGTTTTTGATGTTTTTAAGTTATTTTAATGTGGTGATTTTAAAATTTATTTTTTAAAAATAAAAAAATATTATTGATATATTTTTTTGAATGAAAAACACTTTAAAAAATAACCACAACCACACTTCCAAAAATATATATACTGGTTGAAGATTTTTGTAAAGTATAAAATAATATATATTTAGGTTTTGTTTATTCTCAGTAAAATATACAAATAAAAATTATTTCATAATTAAAATATTTTCTTATATGTAAAATATTTTTTAATAGCGATGATAGGAGGAAATGATGTTGAGATGAAAATTAATGATTTGTATGATATGGAGTTAAATACTGGATTATCTGCACGGAGTATTAATGATTACGATCAAAACCTCATAATATGCTGTGCGGCTTGAGATTTTTCCCAGAAACAAAATTATCGATATTTTAGTGTTGCTGTCTCTGTGTGTGTGTGGGTGGTCTGCTATGATTTCCTTCTCATTGATTAAGCATTCACAATCATATTAAAAAACACTTAAGATTTGCAATCTCCACCTTGTTCCTACATGCAAACTCACTTTCCTTCAACTTCACCAGTTTCAGTCTCTGGGATGCCAAGACACGAAGGCTTACAGACTTCACCGCCCATTTCACCTTCGTCATGAAAGCAGTAGACTCGGGATGCTATGGCGATGCGATGGGATGTCTTTTTTCATTGCACCACTAGACTCTCCGATCCCACAGGATTCAAGTGGTGGGCTCCTTGCATTATTGAGTCCTCGTACTGCTTCAAGTGCCTCCAAAGAAAATCAAATTGTTGCTGTTGAGTTTGATAGCAAAAAAGATATTGAATGGGATCCTAGTGATGATCATGCAGGCATTGATGTGAACTCCATTGTGTCCGTGGCTAGTGTCAACTGGAAAAGCAGCATTAAAACTGGATCAAAGGCAAATGCATGGGTAAGTTACAACTCCACTACCAAAAACTTGAGCGTCTTTCTAACTTATGCTGAAAACCCTGAGTTCGGTGGGAACTCTAGCCTTCATTATATTATTGATCTTAGGGAGTTTTTGCCTGAATGGGTCAGGATAGGTTTCTCTGCTTCCACAGGTGATTGGGTTGAAATACATAACATTTTATCTTGGACGTTTGAATCAAGCTTGGACTTTAGTGATAAGAAGAAAACAGGATTAGTTGTTGGTTTAGCTGTGGGTATTGGAGTTCTGACTACTTTTGTGATAGGTGTGTTATGTTTTGTTCTCTGCTGGAGAAAAAATAGGACATGGTGTGATAAGGACAATGAGGCCATCGATGTCTCCATGGACGATGAGTTTGCGAAGGGGACCGGGCCTAAGAGGTTCACTTACCGTGAATTAATTCGGCCAACCACCAACTTTGCGGAGGGGGAAAGCTCGGAGAAGGAGGATTTGGAGGTGTTTACAAGGGATTGTTGAACGAACATACCAACACAGAAGTTGCAGTTAAGAGGGTGTCAAGAGGATTGAAGCAAGGTAAAAAGAAGTACGTGTCAGAAGTAAAGATCATCAGTCGTTTGAGGCACAGAAATTTGGTTCAACTCATTGGTTGGTGCCATGAAAGGGGTGAGCTTCTTCTAGTCTACGAGTTCATGCTCAATGGAAGCCTTGACTCGCATCTCTTTGGAGGACAAGTCATGTTAGTCTGGAACCTAAGGTACAAAATAGCCCTTGGCTTAGCTTCTGCCCTATTGTACCTTCACGAAGAATGGGAACAATGTGTAGTGTATAGAGATATCAAGTCTAGCAACGTTATGTTAGATTTGAATTTCAATGCCAAGCTTGGTGATTTTGGTCTGGCAAGGCTTGGAGACCATGAGTTGGGATCACAAACAACTGTTTAGGCCGGCACCATGGGCTATTTAGCTTCCGAATGTGTAACGACAGGCAAGGCTAGCAGAGAATCAGATGTCTATAGCTTTGGTGTTGTCGCCCTTGAAATCACATGTGGAAGAAGGCCAGTAGAAACCAGGCAAGAACCAAGTAAAGTAAGGCTCGTGGAGCGGGTATGGAACCTCTACGGCGAAGGGCAACTTCTCGATGCTGTTGACAAGATGTTGTGTGCAGATTTCGATGAGCGGCAGATGGAGTGTTTGACGATTGTGGGATTATGGTGCTGCCATCCAGATTACACCATTCGTCCATCTATAAGGCAAGTGATAAATGCTCTTAATTTTGAAGCTCCATTGCCTGCGCTTCCTTCAAAATTGCCCGTTCCAATGTACTATGCTCCTCCCATGAGTATGTGCAAGTTCTCCTACGCATCATCTGGCATCACAGCTGACTCCGAGAGATATCGAGCTCAGTGTTCTTGCAGCAGCTGCTCTACGAACTCTTCAATGTTGTTGCAGGGTCTACAAAAGCTCTTTTGAATACACGGAAATCTGATATCTAGCTAGCATGCATGTATATTGAATGTGATTATCTTCTAACCTTTGTCTATGTGCTGATATTGTAGTGATTATATTTTGAGAATTGCCCGTAGTTTCCGTGTGATTCCTTTGACATTATATTATTGTTGGTGGGAATTTCTTGACACCTTAACCTGTGTTATTTGTACTTTCTTGAGGCTCTACTGATACAACACACGTGCACCTTCAAAAGAGTTTTTCCTAAGATATGAAGGAAAACAATTTAGAGAGTAAATACTTGCAATCTATTAGATACTTCCTCAAATTCACACCATCAAATTTGCCTTGAAATACTTCATCACAGTCTGTTTCGAGATGCAATAGCAGCAGAGGAGATACTTGTTTGATCAGCTGTACAGAAATAGAAAAGGAAAAATAAAACGAGGAGACTGGGAAGAGAAATAGATAATGAAATTTGAAGTCAACAGAATTTGCTCTCTTACACTGCTCAAACATTGGTGCACTCTGCATTTACTTCTCATCACAATTCTGATATTTATATTTCTTCCATGTTGGACTCGTAGGCTAAAAACTCAACAGAACTTTTTTTAAGAAAAAGGCATAAAAAAGGAAGAATAATGCTGGTCATCAAGAGTTGAAACTTATTTGGTGGATAAAGTCGATATTGCTTGACGCATACATAAATAAAACAAACTCAGGAAATCAAAGTCCTGCGGCCCAGTTGAACCCAAGACAAAAAAAATGCTCTGCTCAGTGAATCACTCACATCCACTCCTATTGAATTGGTTTTTCCGACTCATGCAGGACCATCATATTTTAATCACCCTTTGGAGAGGAAAGAAATGAATTTTGAAGACCCTAATTTACAGTTTAGTGCTCTTCTCGGCTTCCAGCCGTTCACTCTCTTTCTTGAAGAATTCCATTTCTTGAAATAGTTTGGTCAGCTTTTCAGCATTCTCGTCCTGAATATGGGAGGGCACCTTTTCTTTATAGCCAGATACGTTGATCATCTTCTCCAATTTCTCTTGTTGTCTGTTGAAAATTTCAAATAAAGGGAATGGCCATGAAGATTCTATCAAATGACAAAAGACAGTAGTCTCTCAACACAATCTTTTTTCCCATCTACATCTAAGAAGGTTTAAGTGAAACTACAAAAATCAACCATGACCAATCAAAAGCAGCACAACCAAGCCTCAAATGCCAAAGTAGTCAGGGTCGGCTAAATTCCTGCACTATAAAAATGTCAAATCTTTTCATATTTGGGTTTCCTAAAAGTGTTCCTAAAAGAGTAATAGATTAAGTATTTGTAGAAATCCATGCCAGCATTGTTTTTTCCGACTTGTTAATTATTGTGTAAGCTCCACTTCCTATTTACTTCAAACTTTACAGTGATGAACATTCCTGAAGGTTTATTACAACAGACTTATACAGCACATAGTGCCAAATCATAAGTGCATCTAGAAGCACCAAGTAGAAATACACATAGAGACATCAATGACAGGCTGTCCTGCGTGCGTATATGGAAGTATATCTGTGTGCATTTCTAAATAGAAACATAGTTTTTTGTTGAAAAGACAAGACTTACTTTTGTATCTCGTCCATTTTGCTTCTCATCTTCTCAAGCTCTGCTTCTGCATCAACTTTTCCTTCAGCCTGGAGATAGACTGCAAGATTCTCATTAACATTCTCAAATGCACATCCAGCTGGAGGGGCATCTTTCTCACTCAATAGAACCTGCAGTATATTTTGTTTCAAAAATGATGAATATTTGAATGAAGCAACCAACTTTGCAAGCAGAGCTTCAGGCATGCTCATCAGCAATGAAATGATACTGTTACACAGGACATTTTTAGAGTTGTAGGTTGGTAAGTTTCATGAGAGTGCCATATTAAACTTCAAACCATGCAGCACAGTTGGTAGGAATACAAAATGAAAACTAGACTAGCCTTTTTTTCTGCTTCCTCACTTTGTTTTTGCAACTTGATATGGTGCAAGAATTAGGGTGGCTTCCAACATTCTTACATCAGCAATTAATCCAAATTAATTACATCTATTAATTTAATTAAGGTAACAGTGGAACATAAAAATGGGTTGGAATTCTTAGCACCTTTATTAAGTAATCTGAATTCTTCATTGCTTCTCACTTGTATAAAATCTTTACTTCTTAACTCTTGTAAAGCCAAAGATAATAGAAATATAATACAATAATTTCCATCAAGAACTATAGTACAACACCAAAAAACGAGTCTTCACATAGGTACTTCTTGGCTTGCATAAAGGTTGTGGCAAAGAGCCTAACAGTAATTTCAAACTCCTCGTTAGCAACTTAAAAACTCGCTAGCTATATGCTGAAGTTCCAAAAGTGATAACATGTGTGGAAGGACTGCTCCTATCTTGAGCCAAAAAGGGCAGGGGATTGAAGAATCACAACTCTATAAACAATAACGTAAAAATCAGGAGACTAACATAAAGCGAAAGTGATGGTGTACCTTCATAGTTGATAAAGTTGCAAGGGTTAAAATCTCCAATTGGTAGCTTGTAATGACCTTCGAGATATCTTCATTCAGGCAAAAAGCAAAAGCTGGTAGCCTGGGAATAAAACAAATTATTATAGAACAAAGACTGACATTTTCAAATAAAGTAGAAAAAACTTACTAAGACACTACCAAACAAAAGTCTTATTTTCATATTAGAGAAATCCCGAACAAACAGAGGAACAACACTATTGAAAGCAAATCAACCTATACACACAATTAAACTAGTCTTAAACACAAAGGGGAACAATAAACTAAACTTGCATGCACAGTAGAAATTATTTTGAATGATCACCTTTCATTTTTTTGCTTCCCAAGCACCTTAGCCCTCAAGGACCTTAGACATTTAACAGTAGACTCAACAAGATCCATTTCATATTCTACCTCTTCATTTTTCCAGGCCTATAGAGTGGAAAAGAGGGCAAATCATCAGAGAAAACTGAATTAACATTAAAAGTATGGTGTTGGTCCCACATTTATCATCAATGTGAGCACCAGTAAAGTACAACTAGAACTCACATCTTCAACTTTAGGGTATTCGGATATCATAATTGACTCTTTTCTTGTGTGGCCCCTGGCTGGAGGAAGGCGTTGCCACAACTCTTCAGTAACAAACGGCATCAAGGGGTGAAGCAATCGCAGTCCATTGTCCAGGCATACCCAAAGAGTATCTTGTGCAGAACTCCTCTCGGCAGCAAATGATGGCCCATCACCAGAAAAGTAAGGTTTGATTGCTTCAATAAAAACATCACAAAACTGATATTGCCACCATGAATACACAGTACTGGCTGCATCTGAAAATTCATAAGAGTTCATAGCTGACACAGTTTTGAATATAGCCTTGTTAAGTACAGAAAGTATCCACTTGCAGCTTGAAGGCATTGCCTCCAGCGGTAATGTCAGTGGAGGAGTGTAATCAGTGTCGAGTTTGCTCATTGCAAATCGAACAGCATTCCACAGTTTGTTACACCACTGACGATATCCAACAACTCTTAGAATGTCCAAATTTATTTTGTCCGACTGGAAATAGAAAATGATGAAACCAGATCAGCAAAGATATGGAGGTGACAATAACAACTATTCAAATAATAGGAGCTAAATCACAAACATATCAATATGCGAAGCATGAACCTGAGCGGTATAGGAGACGAGAGCAAATCGAAGAGCATCTGCACCGCATTCAGCTATACCATTAGGGAAATCTAGCTTCTGTCCTGCTTTTGCCACATCCAGCTCTTTTGGATCCAAGTTGCCTTCCTCAAGCCTCTTGTGCAGGCCTTCGAGGCTTACCCCATTTATTACTTCAAGTGGGTCAACAACATTTCCCAAAGACTTCGACATCTTACGGCCATGTGCATCCCGAATCATAGGATGCAGGTAAACCTGCATGGAAAACAAATAATCAATATATACCTCAGAAGTAAAGCGATCTGGCAGAAGAATAACAACCATTACAAACTCAAATGAAATTTTAGATTTCTTATTTACTGACCTTCCTAAAAGGTACATCACCTCCCAGTTTAATTCCTAACATCACCATCCGAGCAACCCAAAAGAATAAAATGTCATGCCCAGTTTCAAGAACTGAAGTCGGATAAAACGCTCTTAAATCATCAGTATCATCTGGCCACCCCAACACTGATAATGGAAATAAACCAGAGGAGAACCAAGTGTCCAGCACATCTGGATCCTGGATCATCTGAAACTTCTTCCCAGAAAACTTCTGACTAGCCTCTGCAAGAGCATCCTCCTCATTTCTAGCCACAACCCAGTGGTCATGGTAGGAACCAATTTCCTTCATTTCATCATCATCAAGTGTAACATACCATGCAGGAATACGGTGGCCCCACCAAAGTTGCCTTGAGATGCACCAGTCACGTATATTCTCAAGCCATCTGTCACAGCCATATAGATATATAAACATAACAAGGCTATGGACTGAGCTACAAAGTTAAAATGCAAAATGTGGTATAAAATATTAGCTAGAGGCATCATGACATTAAAGCAATCACAATGCAAGTTGTAAGATAACATGTGAATAAGGAATAGAGAGGACTAGTCCTGAACAAACACCAATAAAAGATGATATCAGAAGCAAAGCTTAAGGATCCTATGCTCATATCCAGCTTTTCTTTCCCCTATTTTTAATCTCCTGAGATTCATACTCTGTTCTTAACAAACTTATAAGGAGCAAAAAGAAGACAAAAGAGAACCTTTTCCATTCAGCCAAATATTGTTTTGGAATAAATTCAAGCCTTGGAATTTCTCCATCCATTGCCACTTCGAGAGCCTGCTTTGCCATACTTTGGCAGTTAACAAACCATTGGGGCTTAATCATTGGTTCTACAACATCATTGCTTCTTGAAGAGAAACCAAGTCGCATCTCATTGTTTTTAGCACCTCTATACAATCCCTACAATCAAGAAATATGTTCACCGAATCAACCTTTACTGCCATAAATAGGCAAAACAAGGAATTAGCATAATGACAGGGAAAAGATAGGTGCATGTACGTGGTAAGTATTTCCCTTGAGCTGTGTCTGAAGGGATGCAAAGCAAAATAAACAGATTGCATATCTATTTATGAAAAATTGTTTTGGGAGAGAGAGAGGTTATTAATTTGACAAAGTCATTCTACTTGACATCCATTAAATTTTAAAACTGTACGAGATCAAATTGAACAGAAACAGTTATATAACACAGCAATCATACTTTTTTCTGTAATGCTTCCTTCACTGCCTCACGAGCCTCAAACCGTGGCATCCCTGCAAACTCTGAGCCAAGACTATTGATCCTCCCATCATCAGTGAAGATATTAATAAATTCCAAATCATGACGCTTCCCAACCTCAAAATCATTTGGATCGTGTGCAGGAGTGATCTGCAAACCATCATAAATTATTATACCACAGAGAGATTTTAAAAAAATCAAATTTGACATTCTAAGTTCCAGGATGCAGTCTTACCTTAACAGCTCCAGTCCCGAAATTAGGATCAACAAGAATAGCATCACAAATTATTGGAAGTTTTCTTCCATTAAATGGGTGAATTGCGAATTTTCCATGCAGATGGCTGTACCTTGGGTCATCAGGATGTATAGCAACAGCCGTATCACCCAGCATAGTTTCCAGCCGAGTTGTGGCAACCACTATTTCACCCAGATCTCCCTCCAGAGGATAAGCAAATGAGGTCAAAACACCAAATTCCACTGGTTCCTTGTTTCCAGGAACAGTTTGCAACTTCCTTTCTTTGATATCAACATAATCTACCTACAACAGAAAGGCAATTTCTAGATATGATTAGAACATCACGCAAAAAAATATACCCACACTTCAATAAACAAAAATAGCTTACTTCGACATCAGATATAGCTGTTCGTAAGGTGCAGTCCCAATTTATTAGCCGAATATCCCTGCATGAGAGAAAACCTCAAACCATTGAGCAGAAGAAAAGATAAATAGCATGAATTTTTTCAATGTAGTATGCAGCTGGACAATGAACCCTTATTTAGCTGAAATTATCAAAATAAATATTAAATAGTTAAGCTATGGTGAAGTCCAGTCAATTGTTCATTTAGATAGCAGCCTCCATTTGCTGACATCAAGTTGTTTTATTCACAGTCAAAGTTTCACCCTGGCAATCATACCTATAGATGAGACCTTCCTTGTACAGGCGATTAAATTCCTCTGTCACAGCCCTTGATCTTTTATCATCCATGGTAAAACACTGAAAAGGGAATGGGAGGGAGGAAAGTTAACTTCGGAAAAGAAATGCTGGTAATAACTTTATCCAGGGTACAAATTGATTTAGCAAAGTAACATTAATTTCTTACATTGAAATGAAATACTGAAATAATACTCCTTTACCTCACGAGACCAATCGAGAGATGCACCCAACCGGCGTAGCTGCTTTAATATGGTACCACCATATTCATCCTTCCACTTCCAAACCTGCATATCAGAATGTCAAAAGACATTAATTAAATGGGCATGGAAAGCTTGATAAAGGACAAGGAAATCATGAATGAGAGCGAGTCAAACTTACTTCAGATACAAATTTTTCACGACCCAGATCATGTCTGGTTAAGTGGTGATCACGCATTAGCTTCTTCTCTACCACTACCTGCAGATTACCATACACAAAAGCATGCTTCTCAGCTCACATAATTTGGAAGGTTAATCTTCATTCGAACAAGGAAGGTCACATTTTTGTCGATCATACAAGCATATCAACAATGAGCACACATATAAAATAAACAAACAAGGAAAGGAAATAGAGAGAGAATAACCTGCGTGGCTATCCCAGCATGGTCCACACCGGGGACCCACAAGGCGTTAAACCCTGACATCCTCTTGAAACGAATGATAGTATCCTGTATACAACAAGAAGCAGAGTTGTTAACAAGAAGTACAGTAAAAAAAAATGGAAACAAAAGACAGAAGAAAGGTGGTAGCAGACCTCAATGGCAGCAGTAAGGGCATGGCCAATATGAAGAGCTCCAGTGACATTTGGCGGGGGAAGCACCTGCAGAGAAAAGAAATCAAAGTTCATTATAAAATAGTCTACAAACCAATAAAACTGTAACGATGATGATGATGATGATGAAAAAAGAAAGGTTAGCTTACAATAGCGAAAGGGGGTTTGGAGCTGTTAGCATCAGCTACAAAATATCCAGACTTTTCCCACCAGGCATACCATCTTTGTTTTTCGTGTTGATTGAAAGGAAGGAAGAAAGAAAGAAAGAAAGCAATTACCTTTGAGAAATCATCAAGGAGCACAAAAATGATAAGAAAAGGGAAAGATATTACGATTTCTCAACAACAGTGGGATTGTACTGTTTAGCCATTTGAGAGGAAAGCAACTTCTTTTGACCAAAAGGGGTGGGTGGATCTTCATAATCAAGAGGATTGTCATCGGCGGCAGAGGCATCTCGCCTAGACGAATTCTTCTTCTTTTTGGAAGCAGAAGAAGAATCACTTTGTTGCTGTTGTTGTTTGAATTTGGCAGCTTTCTCGGCAGCTTTAAGTTTCTTGAGCTCCTTCTCCTTAGCTTTTTCTTCTTTCTTCTTTTTACGCTCTAACTCCTCTGGGGTCATCATCTCCATCTCCACCTCCTCCTTAACTTCTTCCTCTGACTGCTTTTTTTTAAACCCTAGCAAATATGCTAACGCAATAATATTCTGAGGACTCCAGTAGTCCAATGTTTGGATTTGATTGGATTCCCTCTATTTAATTTTGACCCATCATCATATAACTCAAGTCCTAAGTCCAGCAACCCAACCCAGCCCAGACCAATTTCTTAACTGACGTGGGCTTCTCGGTCCATCTTAATTTCCATATTTTTATTTCTTAAATTAGATATATGCACCATAGTTATTAAACCCGGCTTGGGAGTTAACCCGGTTAAGAGGCCAAGTCCTGGATTTTATGGGTCAACTTGGAAATTCACTCATTTTTCTTTCTTTTAAAAGTTATTGACAACAACTTCAATAAAAGCATTTTTCCCCTATATTTAAAATCAAGTAACGCTAAGAGAGTGTTGAGAGAAGTTGTGGTTGGCCCTCTGTGACAACTGCTTTGGCCAAGCAAAAAGGGAAGCTTTGGCTGGTTTTGGGAGAGAAAATCTAAAGCCAAGGGGAGCGGTAGCTTGTTATTGTTTTTTTTTAGAAATAGGAAAAAGTTCAGGGCTTTTTGTGTGCCTTTCCTTCAGAATTTTTGGTTGACTAGGAAATATATTAAATTGCAATGTGGGGCCTTTCCCATAGCTTCTGGAGCTATTTAGCTAGGAAATATGGAAACATGTTTTACTGGAAAAAGAAGGTAAATTACAAAGTTGTGGGAATATTAAGCAAAGAATTCATTTTGAAGTGCCCCCTTGCTTTTTGGCCAAAACTAGAGAGCTCCTCCTCCTTTTTTCCTAGTCGCCTCCGTCTCTTGGCCAAGCTAGAGCCACCACCCACTGACACAGGAGACCATCCCCACAAATGTCGTTTTCAGCTTCTCCCATCTCTACAAAATCGAGACCCAACTCTCTCTCCTTCAACCAGCCTCCAACAATAGCGCCTCTCACTCTCCCTTCCTCTATATTGTTGTTAACAGTAGCTCATTGTAGAGAAGATGCTGAAATAAAAAGGGAAGTCAAAGGATAGAAACCACGTTTGAAAAGGAAAAAAAAACCACCGAGTCTCGTTCGAGTTCACCTGGGTCATGGATCGACCGGGTTTTGGCGAGTTGTTGTATTGGCCGGTCTTTTAACAAATTCAGACCGATTTGGGTTAAATAACTATGATCTTCACACATGAATTAGTGACAATGTCCAATGACAAAACAAAAACTAGCCAATTTGTCCCATCTTCGTCTTCCAAATAAATTCAGCACAAGTCTTCTTCTCGTGGATCTCTTTCTTCTTTGTACAAACTAAGTCGACAATGCATTGTATTTTTTATTTTTATTTTTTAATATTAATAAATTAAAATCATTAAAAAAAATCTAAAAAACATCAATTTTAAAAATTTTCATGCAACTAAAAATATTTTAACAGAAGATTGAACCACAAAAACAAACAGATAATTAACCAATCAATTATTTATATAAAAAAAGTGAAAATAGTATTATTTAGAAAAAAAATAAAAGAAAAAAAAGTGATCTTGTTTTGACTAGTTTTTTTTTAGATTGGCATCTTATAGATCAATTTAGGTTTTAACTAAATCATGTTAGGTCAATTCTCCGACTAATTTATTAAAATTTGACTCGATTTGAACTTTGAATTACGGATCAACTTGTTATATCAAGTTTTAAAACAACGTTATATACATTAACATAATACAATGCTCAACTTCTTATTATTACGAAGTGATATGAGTTAATATAAACATTTCACCTAATTTTACTAACCTTTAGGTCATATATTTATATCTTTTATATATTTTGATGATAACAATAAAATGAAAAATTAGATTAATAACATGCTTGATTGAGAATAAGTTTTAAAGAGGTTTATATGAATATCACATTAACAACCATAAAAGATTTTATGAAGAAATTAATGAAGATGTCCAGGATGCAAAGAAAGTGAAAGCTTAGAATTAAATGTTCATTTTAGTGCTTATATAAATCCTTATATCTTATTTTAATAGTACAACTAAAATGAACTTAAATATTTTATTTTACATGCATTAATAAGATTGATATCGGACTAAGAATTCTCTAAATAGAAATATGTCGAATCTTAAAATTTATGGGAATCGGTTGATCACTTATTCATCAAGGATGAACATTTAGAAATCTACAAGAATTGATCGACTAATTGACCTGATCAATCTGAATCAATCGTCTATTTTAGTAATGACATTTCAATAACTAAAAACAATTGAATTCTTTTGAAAACTTATAAATAACTCTCATTTATGCTAAAATAATAATAAAAAGAATATCCTACATGACTCTTAAACACTAAGTTGTGAGAAACTATTTCAATTAAAATACATACTAGAAATCATTGATTCTATACTCTACGTTGGGATAATTTAAACTTTTATATTATAATATTATTCTCATATTTACTATACTTAAAACACTTTTAAATATCCTACGTATGAGTGAGTGATCGATACACAAGTTTCAATTGTATTATCCATGTCAAGAGAGAATGTAAACAAAAATCATACAATTGTAAATATGTGAGAGTTTATAAGAAAAATATGAGAAATTCTTAGTTATCGGAGAGGGACATCACTATCGCCGAGGTAAAATCTCGAAGAGAGATTTGAGTGATTCTTTTGAAAGTAGCCCCGAAGATATGGTAAGTTTTGAGGAAGTAGCCAATGGGGATTACATGAAATTGCTGGACTTGGATAACTCTGCAGACGAGGAGTGTTACAGGAGCAATGTGAATGCCCATGTCCCCAGCTCTTCGTGAGATAGGGTCTTCAGGTGCCCAAATATCTGCTAATAAACCCTTACTTGTTGAAACCTTCCTTGGACGTTTACCGAATGGAAAGGAATCTATAGTGGCTTCTTCTAGCTCAGATGCCATTGATGTAGAAATTAGTTCCAGTCAACTGAAAGACAGATCCTTTGGAACTTCCCGAGCTGATTTACTGCATGAAGATGAAGGTCCTGCAGATTCCTTTGATATTCTGGGCAACAGAAGAGGCACCTGTAACACTATGGATTCTGGAAAAGTTTCTGATGGTCGGACCAGGGATCCTGGATCTGATTTGGACACTGAGATGCTGAGCATACCTAGTTCTAGATATGAGGGCCTGAAGTTTCCAATTGAAGGTGAACTTGGTTCTAAACATGAACTTGTCTGGCTCGCTGTTCTTTGGACATTCAAGCAGATTGAATGGCTCAAAAGATCTTGCGTGCTCTTAAAATGGAAGGGAAAATCTTACCCAAGGAGAAGGCTTGCACGTTTTTCACTTTACCGCTGTCGAGTTTCTCTGCTTGCCGTCGGGGGAAATTTCGAAGCTTTTCGGATCCGGATTTTCTCCTTGGCTTAGATTCTCTTGCCAGAGACATAAATGCAGGTGTTTCCGATGTAGAGGCAAGAAACTTGTTTGCAGAAGCATGTTGTTTGGAGGAGCTGTTCTGCCTCTTTGAAGAATTCCTCCTGGATGGGAAATCTATGGTGTATGCAGATCTACCTTCTGAACCATTGAGTGGAGGTGATTCGATGATAGACATCCTTCCGGGTGGTGTAAATATAAAATCTGCCTCCAAATCAGCTTCTTCCAATCTTTTGGTGGCACTGTTGCGGTCCTTGCGGATGCATGGATGTGATACTGTTTCTGCACTTCCTGTTCTTCACATTTTTGCTTGCGTGGCTGGAGAGAAGTTTTTATCCCTCCATCCAGTCGTGCCGTGCATGGTGTCACATTATGTGTCTACTTCTTGAATGTGCTGAAAAGAGGTTTAGAATTTGTTTATTAAAAAACTTAATGATAGGGAAGAGTTTGAGTAAATAATGATTGTGTAAGGATGTATTATTCCTAATATACCTTAACCTAAAATATTTTATATTGTTATTTGATTGTTATTTTAAGTAGTATTTTTATCCATTGATCTTGTCTAATATTCAAGACATATCTCTCTTTGATTGAAAGTTTCTTTTTTATTGGGTTAAATACTAACTATTCTAAGGGTCAAACTTATTTTTTTTTTTAAAATAGATAAGTCTTAGAATTCTAAATGACAAACTAATTATAATGAGATTTTTTGTATCTTGACAAAACTCTAATGGATAATAACAAACCGGTTATGATATTTATTTTGTATTTTTTTTTAAATATATGATAAAAATAATTTTATATTTCTTTATAAAATATGCATGAAAAACTTTTAGAATCTGAATGTATGCATAAAGAAAAAACATATTTTTTTTTGAAAATAGAAAATTATTTTTTTTTGAATTTTTTTTAATTTTTAGAGAAATTATGTATTTTTAATATTAGGTTTAAGTCTACAATTCAATATTATATAAAATTACTGGAAAAACACGAGGGATCACAAATATTTTTAAAATGTCATTTGAAAATTTTGATTTTTTAATATTATATTATAAATATTATTTTATTATTAAATATATATTGAGCTAGATTCGGCCCAACGGATTAAGCTAAAACAAATCTAACCTAACATATCAGGCTTGGCTCAAAGCCCATTCCAATATTTTTTTTAAGTGGTGAAATATTTTTTGATATAGATTCATCAAATGACATTATATATTTGAACTTGTATTAATAAAAAACATAATACTCAAGTATGGTTGGTATTTAAAATATAATTGTAAATTTATTAAATTATGTATTTGCAATTTTTATTCTTTAACTTTTTATTTTACATAAAGTAATTATATTATTAATAAATTATATTTATTTAAATTAATCACAATAATTATTATTATTAGTACTATACTTAATTCTCTCTTACCTTAAATCCTTTAACAAAACAACATTTTCATTTGAGAAAATTTAAGGAATTGATCTGGCAGTGAAGGAGATCAGATTCTTTTTTTCACTTGTGTTATTAAAACCTTAAATTAAACATTTTTTTTTTAAAATTTAATCGACGTATTTGATGGATCAAAGATATTAAAAAAAACATTTCTATGGAAGAATTGTTAAATTCAAAATTCAAAAGAATAATTAAATAATTAATTACTTGACTTCATTACATTAATTGACATCCTCAGTAGCTGTACGTGGAAACAGACACAGAGCCCCGTGACTCCACACCCACTCTTGTCTCTTTTGTTCTCTTATAGCATAATCAAATTAAATAAATAATATATCTTAACCAAAACATTTATTTTCGTAATTTTTGAACTAGATTTTCCCTCCCTCCCTCTCCCTCTCCCTTGATTTATGGAAAAAAATAAATAGTTTCCTTGCTTGGCTAATGGCTAGTAGCTCAGCTGTATCTTTGTCTTTGTTCCCGTTTTTTAGTGAAAGAAAGCGAAGATTTTTGAATCATCCTTTCAGCCAGAAGAAAAGAGAGAGGCACTGCTGCTGCTGCTGCTGCTGCTGCTGCTAGTAGTGTTTGGACTGATACTGCTTCTACGACGTTTCCTTTTCAAGTCTCTGACTTTCTTCTCAACTCAAGAGAGGAGGCACAAAATAGATACTAGTAATACAAGCATTTTCAAGTTTGGCTTGGACTTCATCTTTTGCTTTTCAAGAAAAGAAAATGGGGTCTTTCAGTGCCTCTTAATCATCATCGTC